>NC_143019.1:106539673-106699199 GCF_055824585.1 Amblyomma mixtum | reverse complement strand
CAGCCCCCTTGACTGGAAATGGCCTCTGAGATTTTACGGCTTGCGTGACAGATTTACGGCGTGCGGGTCACGGAGCCCATACATTATGATTCTTAGCATATGCCACAGGTGGCGCCACAACAGCGCGGCTCGCTCACTTCTGATTGGAGGTCGTTTGCGGCTGCCGCGAAAAATGGGTCTCGCACCCATTCCCGCGTTTGCCGCGCGTTGCTGCCGCTTTTCGTGAATCTTGCCTCGCGCGCGTTTTTGTCGCTAGTGTGGATGTACCATAACGCGGCCGCCGCGCGCGGGTCGCCGCCGGTCAACCATCCACCCGCGCTCCCAACTCCCTCAGCGCCCGAGAGATGGTGCCACCGCTGCACCAAGCAGCAGCCAACCGCAAGCGGCGCAGCCTCCCAGGCCAACCAATCGAAAGCGGCGCTTGGCCTATCGCCCGCTCGAAGATGCTCTCGCTCCGAGCGCGTCGTCTGCTAGCGCCGGCGGCCCATCCACCAAGCCGGGAACGAGTGCGCGCTTCTCGGCGCTGCTCGCCCCACCAGCACAAAAGACATCGTCCACCGTACTATACTTCCCGGCAGACAGACAGGGCAATTTCCTGTCTGCCTCAAGAGACGCGATCGCTGCCCAGCTCTCCAAGCTCCCCGGAGTCACGGCGGTCCGTGTGAATCAGAGACGCAATGTCTGCGCCGTTGACACCCACCCAGCCACTGACCTCGCGCCGCTCCTCGCTCTCACATCGATTCAGGGCATACGGGTCAGGCCCAAAGAGCTGGGCATCAAAACATCTACCGGCCTCGTTTTCGGTGTCGACAAGGGCCTCTCTGAGGAAGATGTTAGCACTCCCATAACTTACACGCTGTCATGCCTGGAAACCCCCCCCCCCCGATTCCAATTCTGCATGCCGCTAACTTTCTTAGTGTCCCTTGACAATCCACGATGCTGCGCCTTACGGCAGCGGAGTCCTAAGGAGAAGCATCTTCAAGCAACAGGCCTGGACCTGTCGCAAGAGGCGAGACAGCGAGGCGCCAATTTCCTTCTCCCCCGGACGCCACCGCGCGCAGCAAAATTTGAAGCGGTTGGCCCGCGCGGTCGCTGGTTGGTCCTTTCGGACTGCCGCCGAGTGCTGCCTTTGGATTGGCCAGTTCTGAGGGGCCACCGTTCCTCAGGCTATATAAGCCCCACCGCTGCAGCTTGGGAAGGGAGATGACCGAGAGGCGCCAACGATACGAGACGCGTCTGCAAGGCCCTCCCAACTCTGCAGATCCGCCGAACCTCCCACGTATCAATAATCCAGTTATTTCATTCTTGTATCCTTAAGTCTTAAAATAAACCAGTTTTCTTTATTCGAAAAGAATCCGGCCACTTCTTGCTAACAAAGACATAGAGGCTGGCATCGAGAGCCGCCTCCCCGTCCTCGGCTGCTGGCGAAACCGGGACAACCTGGTTATTCGCTTCGCCGGTCTCTGCCCCCCGCCAGTGATCGCGCTCTTAAAGCTTCGGCACCATGTCCATCCCCGCCTCCCACGCCCGCTACAGTGCACGCAGTGCGGTATGCTCGGCCACGCCACTGCTGCCTGCACAGAACAGCCCCGTTGCCTTCGCTGCGGAGCCGCACCTCGCCCATCCGAGTGCGATTCTCCCAAGCCACGCTGCGTCAACTGCGGCGGCATGCACGCGGCCAGTGAGCCTCGCTGTCCACGCTGGCAGCACGAGCGACGCGTTGCGGTCACCATGGCCACCTCGGACAGGCACACCACTCGCCTCGAGGCCAGACGCCTCGTCCGAGAGCGCATGCAACCCGCAACAGAGTCCTCACCTGTTCCCAAAACACCAGCACATCCCAGCGCGCACGCTGCACACAACTTCGCCGCGCATCCTAGCACCCAGAGCGGCACCCCATCTGCCCTCAACAGCGTGCCCTCAGTGCAGTGATCATACCGCGATGTGGTTACCAGTCTAGCCCCAACCGCAACGGCCACGGCACCCCCGTGTGATCCCCGTGACATCATCGCTGCCCTCTCGGCAGCCGTTCAGGCGCTCATCGAGGAGCTGCCTCCCACGTCTCCAGCACGCAAGTTGTGTGCAGCAGCTCTGGTCGCGCAACGCGCCCTCACTAATCATGGCTAGCTCAGCTGCGTTTCGGCCGCGTGTGTTACAGTGGAATTGTAACTCGCTGCGCCGCCGATCAGCTGAGCTGGCAGCACACCTGCCGCTGCACCCTTTCGACGTCCTGGCACTGCAGGAGACCTACTGCCGCGCAGAGGACGTCTCGCTCCCTGGCTACGTTGGCTACAGCAGTGCTTCGGAGTGCGGTGCAGTGGCCTGTATTGATTCCCCGTGCCGCAACCCCTCCCACCCCGTTGGCAAGCCACGAGTGGCTGTGTACGTGCGCGCCGAACTCCCACATGTGGTGCACGATGTCGCGGACCTCGCCGGCGGTTCTACAGAGTGTGCCGCAGTGACAGTGCGCATTCGGGGCACCGACACCTCGGTGGCGAGTGTTTACATTCGCCCTGGCATGCAGTGCGATCCCACTGTCCTCACGCGCCTTACCCAGCGGCTCACCAGAGACTGCATTCTGTGCGGTGACGTGAACGCCCACCACACTGCATGGGGCTCGCGACGATGCGATCGGCGCGGCAAGGACATGTACAACGCAGCGCTCACCACGGGCCTCGTCCTCATAAACCGCGGCGATCCCACATACCTAAATGCCCCAGGAGTCCCTACAGCAATTGACATTGCGTTTGTTTCGCCAGCCTGCTTGCGAGACTATGTGTGGCAGTGCGCGCCAGACACTCATGGGTCGGACCATTACCCCATCGCAGTGCTGCCAGTCATCACGCGCCCACGCACGCGCTCCTACGTGGTGACCAGGTGGGAACTATTTCACGAAAGGTGCGCCGCCATCCCACCCGATGCGGATTTCCTCCACGCAGTGGTTCAGTGCGCGAGGGAGGCCTCAACTGTATGCACAGTCCCTGTCGGCACTCCCGTGCCTGACATCAAACTTTTGAACCTTCGCGCCGCGCGCCAGCAAGCGCAAAGGCGCATGTTACGCACTCGACGGCCGTCTGACAAGACGGTCTACAACCGCATAGACGCCGTGTGCCGTCGACACGCTCGCCGCCGCCGCCTAAAGAGCTGCGCAGCACTATGCTACACCTTCAATGATCCGCGCTACCAGCCGCGAGCCTGGCGCATCGTCCAGGGAATGCTGCAGCCCAAGCTGCCGAGACACCCCGTTCTCGCCGCAGCCATCCACCTGGGCATCAGCACCGAGGAGCTGACTGAGCGCCTGGCACTTCAATTCATCCCCGAAGCGCCAGCGGCACTACCGGCGCTGCCTCCTCCCCCCGCGCTCCGCGTCTCGCAGCGAGTTGAAGTGCAGATTCACTCACTTTGCGAGGACCCCCTTACCATCGGGGAACTGCAAACTGCACTCACGACGCGCAAACTAAGCAGCGCACCCAGAGAGGATGGCATCACATACCAAATGCTCCGAAACCTCGATGCCCCGCAGCGCCGAGCTCTCCTCGCGGCGTTCAACGAGGTCTGGACGAGCGCCGCCCTCCCTGAGACCTGGCAAACCGCGGTTGTCGTGCCCATCCTCAAACGGGGCAAACAGAGGAAGCTGCTCACCTCCTACCGGCCCATCTCCCTCACCTGGGCCGCTGGTAAACAATGGAGGTCATGGCCCTGCGCAGGCTTGAATGGATTGTAACCGCCCGCGGCGCGCTCTCGCCACTGCAGAGTGGTTTTCGCCGCCAACGCTGCACAGCCGACTGCATCTCTGACGTCGTCGCCACACTTGAACAGGCCCGTGCCTGCGGAGAGGCGGGCTTTCTAGTCCTCCTCGACGTCAAGAGCGCCTTCGATTCAGTGCCACACTGGGCCATCGACGCTCTCGCAGCCATCGGCATCAAAGGAAGGCTCTACGCATACCGCATACCTCCGCTCCTTCCTCGAGAGCCGCCGCATGTGTGTGCGAGTGAACAATTCCACCAGCTCTCAGCACCTCCTCCCATGTGGCGTGCCTCAGGGCAGTGTGCTTAGCCCCTTCCTGTTCAACGTCGTGCTCTCTCAGCTACCGGACTGCATTCCACCACACGCGCGCGAAAGAGCATCCGCATCGCAATGTACGCGGACATCGCCGTCTTCGCGCGTTCATCAACCCGCCACGGGCGCGCAGCTCGAATGAAAGTCCAGGCTGCCCTGAACGCAATTGCGAGCCATCTAAAGGGCATAGGCCTCACTCTCTCTCCCGGGAAAAGCGAGGCGCTCATGGTGCACCCAAACGATGCGGTGGCGCAAAATCGAACAGCCTCGCTCACCTTGAATGGCACCCCGATCCTGTGGCGTAAGAGCGTGCGCTATCTGGGCCTGCTCATCGATTCGCGCCTCACCTGGGGACCCGCGCTCAAAGCGGTCCGCAGCCAGGCAGCCCTCGTCGCCTGCATCGCGCAGTGCTTCCTTGCACAAGGCAGTGGCTGCCCTCCTGCGTTCTGCCTGCGCATATACGATGCGGTCGCCACTGTCAGGACCCTCTACGCCCTCCCACTCGTTGGCCTGTCGCCAGCGCAGTGGAACCAAATCGACAAGGTGCACCGCAATGCACTGCGTCAGTTTTATGGACTCCCCGAAACTCGCCAGTCGCAGCGACCTACGCCGAATCAGCCACATGGACCGTATCATTGCGCGCCCAACTGACTGCTCTCAACCATGTGGAGCGCATGCAGTGCTCGGGCACCTGTGCGGGCTTATTGTCGCACCTCAGAGCGCAGTCCCGCACGCGAATGGGGAGGGCTATCAAACAGCTTCATCAGCTGCTCGGCCCACCACCACCGCCCCGCTTTCCGCCGCATACTTATCGGCCGCCGAGCATCTCCACCATGCTCCCCGGCGTCATCTCAAAACGCAGCACCCCGCGATGCGCCCTACAGCAGGAAGTCGCGGCGAAAGTCCACCAAGACTTCGCAGGCCACACACTGCTATACACAGATGGCTCCGTCAACGACGAGATGGGATGGGCCGCAGCAGCTTGAATTGCCCCCGCTCTGCACGCCGTCCGTCAGATCAGACTCAGAGCGCCGGCACCGTCCCTCTCAGCAGAGCTGACAGCCATCTCGCTCGCGGCCGACATCCTAAGCTCTGTGAGCACGGATGCATTTATTCTACGTCGAACAGTTACAAACAAAAGGCTTCAAATACAGACGGCAGCGTCTCCGCTGGCGGCTGAAGGCTCTCGCCCCGACTCGGCACTTCGAGAGGGAACGCGCGGAGACAGCCAGGGTTGCCAGGCCACTTATGAGTTTGGCTGTTCTAGGCGGTGAGTGGCTTGCACCTCACATCCCACCCCGCCTGCAAGTCCAAGTCCTCTTGGACAGGAACATTAGTCTACTTTGGCAAAGTCGTAGTCAAGCAGTCGCCTGGGTGGTGCACGGTGACGCTGAGGTCGCTGACTCGCTGAACCAGTTGGTTGATCCGGCTCATTGGTCATAGGTGGCATTTGCTCGGCATTGTCTTCGTCAGGACTCGGGAAAGGTTGCACGGCTTCGCATGTGGGCTCCACTAGCACTGGGTCGAGTTTGGAGACCCACAGTGCCTGATCATTGTTGCACAGTTTTCGGAGGATGGTCACAAGTGTGGCATTGGCACGTTCCACCAGTCTGTTGCTAGCTGCCCTGTAAGCTACTGCGTAGTGTATGTTCACACCATGCGTATGCATGAAGTTCTTGAACAGGTGTGATTCAAATGACTTGGCATGGTCACACAAACAATGGTCAGGAGCACCGAACCTGTAAAACACTGAGTGGAGATGTTTCAAGGCATCTTTTGTAGAGGTTGTAGGCACAGCAGTTTCATTGTGGAAGTGTCCCAGTATAGGTGCTGTTGTAAGTGCGGCACGAAGGGCTTCAAAGGCTTGTTGACACTCAACTGTCCACTCGAAGTCAGCCTTTCGGATGACAGCTTGCAGAGGTGCGGCAACTTTCGAGAAATTCGGGATGAAGCGCCTGTAAAAGTTAGCTGTCTGAAGCCAAGATAACAGGTGCTTTGACGAGCGTGGCGTGGGCATGCACATGATTGCGGCAATCTTTGATGGGTCTGGCTGTTTCCCTTGTTCCGAGATCATAAATCCCAGAAACTTCACACTGGGGACAGCAAACTTGCATTTGTTCAAAGAAACTTTGAAGCCGGCTTGTAGAAGGAGAGTGAGGGTCTCGTCTAGGAGATCGAGAAACTCTGGAAAGTTATCACCGAACACGATGATGTCGTCAAGATATGTGCGTACACCACATCTTGACTGTTGGGCTTTGAGTCGAAAAAATATTTGATGCATCGCTTTCTGGAAGGTAGCTGGTGCATTTTCCAATCCAAATGGCATTCTTGTCCACTTGAAAGTTCCCTGGTGCGTGATGAAGGTGGTTTTTGCTTGGTCTTCATCTTTTACTTTAATCTGCCAATAAGCGCAGCAGAGGTCAAGGATTGCA
Source organism: Amblyomma mixtum (assembly GCF_055824585.1). Classification (NCBI taxonomy): domain Eukaryota; kingdom Metazoa; phylum Arthropoda; class Arachnida; order Ixodida; family Ixodidae; genus Amblyomma; species Amblyomma mixtum. The sequence goes on along the minus strand of NC_143019.1, from coordinate 106,692,708 downwards.
AAGAGAGAACTTCCTGCAAGGTCGTCAAAAATGTCGTCGGCGCGAGGCAGTGGTTGGAGCACATTTATGGTCATCCTGTTAAGAGGTATGTAGTTAACGCATAGCCTCTTTTTGTCTTTCTGCGTCACGACAATGGCAGGAAATCCCCAAGGTCCAGATGAAGAACGGATGATGTCATTTTGAAGAAGAGATGCTGTTTGGGTTTCGAGGAACTTCCGATCACTGGCTGTGTAGCGGTATGGTTGCCGTCCATAAGGCTTTGCATCCGGCAGTAAGTTGATCTCGTGCTCGATGCCTTCATAAAGGCCAATGTCATCAGGACTGGTAGCGAAGAGACGTGAGTGGCGGTGCACTATTTGCTTCACTGCTTGCTGTTCTTCGGGCTTGAGTTGGGTCCCGATGACGATATCAGGGAAACTGTTGGGCGTGGATGAACATGGCTCAGAAGGAAATACGCTGCATGAGGCTGGCTGGGCTGGGCTCTTGTAGTCTGCTGGCTGAGTTTGAGACTGGGCTGCCTTGTTGAGCTTGCTCCACACGGGCTCGTGTTCGTCTGGTTCAAAATCCACTTGTAGGGGTTCGCTGGTGGTATGCGGTGGGTCAAAGCGAGACAAAGTTGATGTTTTAAGTATCACTGCATTGGACATCCGCGGTAACAGTTCCTCTTTGCACAGCACGACAGTGTTTGTAGAGGGCTGGCAGATAACAGGAAGGTGTGGTGGTCTGAAATGAAGTTCCGCTTGAGCAGCATAAAACCAGTCCTCTCCCAGAATAAGGGGAAGGGCATTTCTCTGAAGGACTGCTGCTTCCACAATTGCAGAGAGGGGGCCTACGCTGATTTGCAAGAAGACAGATCCCTGAGGCGCGACGGAGGCTCCTCCTACGACGAGAAGGGGTGGCTTTGTCCACGGCTCTATGCTGAGGTTTTCAGCTAGGCTGGCAGCGAGGATAGTGACGTTGGAACCACTGTCTGGGAAGGCATTGATCTCTCCAAGGCCCTTGACGTGAGCATTGATAACCGCACACCTGAGCATGGATCCAAGCAAAGGGTCCTCAGTGCGGCCAACACAAGCTGTTGGCGTTTTAGGGATTGTTTGCGTCTTGTCTCGGGAGGGCTGTCCTTTCTCAGTGCAGTTGCTAGCCAGATGGCCCTTTTTCTTGCAGCTATAACATACTGCTTCGCTTAGGTCTTGCCCTCGTCTGTAGGCAGGTGCACCATACTTGGAAGAGATTGCCTCGTACCGATGTTCTTGGTCAGCAGGTGGCAGGTTGGATATTCTTGAGGGCGGCAGCCTTGCACGGTTTGGTTGCTGGTAGGTGCTATTTATAGGTTGGGAAGGCTGGCGGATGTCTGCAGTGCTCTCGGTCGTGGCTGTAGCACTGGAGGTGACAGGACGCGGCTGTCGACTTGAAATTGGCGCGGATGGCTTTGTCAGTCTAGTCATGCGAGAGTGGTCCATGGCACGATCAACTTCTGAAGCGATGCTGACGAAATCGTGGACAGTCTTCGGGCGTTGAACGACGATCACTGTAGCCACTTGCTCATCACGGATGCCCTGAATTAAATATTCGATGCGCTCTTTGTCAGTCAATGAAAGTGGGCACCTTCCAATTATCTTGAGCTTGGCGAAAGTATAGGTAACCAGGCTCTCACCGGGGCTTTGCTCACGCGCACCGACAAGTTCCTGCCACTGTATAAGCGACAGTCGCTCGCCGAACTGCGCTATAAGCGCTTCCTTCCACTCTGACCAAGTTTTTAGCTGGTGGCCAGTGATTTCCTTCCAGTCAGCGGCTGGGCCACGAAGTTTTGAGAGGGCGATGGCTAGCAGGGTAGCGGGTTCCCAAGAGGCAAGCTGTTGGGTGCGCTCGAGATCGTCTATCCATCGGGTTACGGATAACCCTCCGTCGCCACTGAACGTCGGAAGCGTTGATGACAAGTCCGGCAAAGTTGTTACGTGCACTGCTCTCGTAGAGGCTTGTGACAGTGACAAAGCTAGTTGATTTTGAAGGTAGGCGGTCAAAATCTGCATATTCTGTACGGGGTCGGCGCTGAACACTGGCATAGGCTGGAAAAACTGGTCACCTTGAGTTGGAGCGGGCTGCGTCTCGGTGACTGATCCAGTTGTTTCCGGTAGCAGGACTCGTTTTGCGGCAGTGTCAGCAAGGATGCGAGAAATAAGTTCGTCCTTGGAACCAGTATTGTCCAAATTACGTTGCGATAGTTCATCTCGCAAGAAGTCCATTCTAAAACCAGCGAGGTCCGAGGCGGTGGCTTCCTCCCAGTTTATGAGCGGCATGGCGGCGGCGGCGGCGGTGAGACGGGCGTTGGGCTTCGGCTGCTGGTGCTCGACACACGTTGACTCTGGCTTTCGGTGAAGTGGCTTGCGGCTTCGAATGGGCGGGCTACACCGAGGTTCGGGACGTCGACTGCGCCATATGTGAGCACGGATGCATTTATTCTACGTCGAACAGTTACAAACAAAAGGCTTCAAATACAGACGGCAGCGTCTCCGCTCGCGGCTGAAGGCTCTCGCCCCGACTCGGCACTTCGAGAGGGAACGCGCGGAGACAGCCAGGGTTGCCAGGCCACTTATGAGTTTGGCTGTTCTAGGCGGTGAGTGGCTTGCACCTCACAGCTCTAACCCGGCCGTCAATCAAGCAGCCATCCTGACGGACTCCAGGATTTCCCTGCAACCTCTACAACACCCCGAGAAGGGCTGTCGCCTGCTGCAGCTCACAGCACTCAATCTTTACCTGCACGGTGCCCGCGGCTGCCAGATATCTCTGCAATGGGTCCCCTCACACGTCGGCGTTGAGGGGAACGAGGCAGCTGACCAACTTGCCCGGGCCGCTCTCGATCCGAAAGTGCCCCTTTCGTGCCTCCACCCCGACCCACGTGTGGCCACCGCAGCCAGGTTCACAACAATTGACCCACACAAACTCGCGTGGGCGGACTACACCCTGCTCCTTCGCCTGCGCACTGGTTCTGGGTGGTCCGCTGACCGTCTCCACCGCTACTGTGATCCCCCGTCATCTGTGTGCCCGCAGTGCGGCAGTGCCGAATCAATGGCCCATATTTTGTGTGTGTGCCCTGAGCTCTCACAGGAGCGCGCACGGATGCAACAGGGATACAGAGACCTCGGCCTGCCGTGCGCCACTCTGCACGACCTCTTGTTCCCTCCACGCTCTGGTGGGAGCCAGATCAAAGCGTGTTTGTTCTGACAGGCGTGAAAATCCCAGGACATGCTACTGTCGATGACATCGATATTGCTCGAAAGGGCGATGAAATGCATGACACCACTCTCAAGGCAATGCCCCACATAAACAAGTCAGTTGTTCGTCCTTCAGGCTTCGAAAAACAAAGAGTGAACTATGCATTTTGGCTCCTTAATGAGGAGACGCTTAGAGGTCTTTTCCTCTACCGAGATAAAATCGAGACACAGCAGGGCAGCGTTGCGGCGACCGTCAGTTTTATCGAAACGATGAGAAGCTTGATTAAAGCGATGACATCACGGTGCATCTCAGATGCCCTGAGACCTGGAGGGCACCACGAAGAAGTCATTCAAAGTTTCTTGTCCTACATGAACTCCTGGGAAGATACAGCTGGATCGAAAGGCTTCCTCTGCAGTAGCACAGCTGAAGGTCTTCACGTGACTCTGACCAGCACACTACATCTTCTCAAGTATTTGACAACCGAGGTGGGGTTCCGTTATCTCATGACAAGTCGTTTGTGCCAGGACCCCATCGAAAGACTTTTTGGCATCGTTCGACAAATGTCTGGTTGTAACGATCACCCGACTGCCAGCCAATTTTTGATATCTGCGAACACGCTAAGCTTTCAAAACTTAGCAAGATCACCAACAAAAAGCAATGTCTCTTCGAGACTTATAAGGAGCCTTCTTGCTGCTTCTAGCACAAAATAGACGAGTTCTCAGAGGAGAATTGACGAGTTTCTGGATATTGGGAACCCTACAGAAGCATATGAAGTCCTCAGTGCTTGTGACCCTGATCACCGGGCGATGTGTGTTCAAGCAAGTGATTCCAGGCTGATTTTTTACGTGGCCGGTTATGTCGCGCGGAAAAGCATGGCGACCACAAAGTGTGCTGAGTGCTGCCAGCAGCTTCTGCAAAATAAGGGTGGTAGTCCGCGGCAGCTGAATCAGCCCTCACGGCAGCTGTTGAGAGAGGAGGAGTTTTATATCCATGTGACCAGCTGAATGCACTAGTGACGTCAATAGAAAACACATTCACCCACTGCTTCAGTGTGAAGCAAGTAAGAAGCGACAGCCTAATGGACTTTGCATCTTTTCTCCAGCTTACAAAGTTGAATCTTGTAGGCTGCCCAGAACACAAAACAGCACTCACAAACAGAATCATCAAGTTCTATGTGCTCACAAGGCTTCATTTCTACGTGAAATCTCAGAACGCAAAACGGGACGAAACGCGGGAGCGAATGAAGATGTTAAAACTTCGACGAGTGCTCTGAAGTGTGCCTTCTAAGCTTTCCACTTTTTAATTAGCGACTTTTATAGTTTCAGTCATAATGTACATGTGCAGTATGTTTCTGTGATACATGATGTTCCTGACGATGGTCTAAGCTATTTTTCAACGAGTCACTTTATTTTTTCTGTTACGTGCAGTAAGTCTATGTGATACATGATGTTCCTTACCCTCTAAGCTTTCTATTTTTTAACGATAGAGTCACTTTTATAGTTTCACATTTGTGCAGTATGCCTCCGTGATAAGTTCCTGAACGTAGTGTGTAATAAAAGTCATATTCACATGCTGGTTTGCTTGCGCAGGTACATGACTGCTTATTTCTGTGGCGCTCCTTTCGTTGAGAGTTGCGAGATCGTGTGAGACTCGCAAAATTACTCTCTATAGTGAGCGCTTCCACGAGCTAAAAGCGTACGCAGACTGATGATCACTGTAGGCTGTAAAGTCTTCACCTAAGACTAATCTGCGCAGGTGCATCCAGCGTGAACGCAAAAAAATCCAGCTTTCTGCACGCGCGGCGAACCCGGCGCAGCCAGCCTTTCCTGCGCACAGCGCGCTCACCGCATCTAACTGCGGACAGCAGTGCCACCTACGCATGGCATGAAATGGAAGAGCGGCGCTCGCCTCCCGGTCGCGTCACCTACCCCTTCTAGCCAGCATACCCGCGAGGACGACAGCCAGTGTTGCCAATTTAGCAACTTTGTAGCTAGGCTAGATCTAGCCACTTTTGGACTCAACAAAATGTAATTTAGCTACGAGTAGCTATTTTAGCTCCTTTTTTCAAAGTCTAGCTATTTTAGCTAAGTCTAGCTTTAGTACAGTGACACTGCGAAACCTCGAAAAACTTATTGCTACAGCTGCAGACGATGGAACTGATGATGATGATGATGATTTGTGGCTGTACCCTTTGTACCGGGTGACCGCAGGTCCGCGCCCGAGCCGAATGAATTAAAAGGTCGAGGTGGGGGGGGGGGGGGGGGTTGCTGCTAACGCCGGGCGAGTGTCCACCACATTCGCAGCCGGGCTTTCGTCGCCGACACTGCGCTGTTCCGTTGGCCGTCTTCTACATCGCTTTCCGCCGAAGCAAATCCCAGTGCCATGAGTATCGTGGTGCCCTCTCGCGGCTTGGGCGACAGTTGTGGGCACTGCAGAATGATGTGATCCGCCGTGTCCTCTTCGTTCCCACACGCTCGTTTTCGATCTGCTGCTTCCTTGGCTCCCGGTCAGTGGGAACACGCGCTTGCACCGCCGATGTTAGATGTTTGTGCGCCTGTATGCTTTCGTGCAAACGGACAAACACGCCATGACCTATAAATATGAAGCAATGAGTGCCGGATATCAACTCGCACCCATAGTTTCGTTTCCGAGAAGCGCTACCGTGCGACCTCCGGTGTTTCGACGCTGCTGATGTCCAGCCAGCACGGGGGATCGAGCGTGCACCATTTATTGGGGCGGCCACATCATACATGATCCTGCAGCGGTCATCCCACTTTTGAAGAGACTGGTGAAATTTTTTTTTCTTCTGCCTATCTCGCTTGTTAGGGCACAGTTGTTGCAACAGCTCTTTCTGTACTGTCGCTGCTGCTCGATATTGTTTTGCATGCGCAGTGCTTTGTCAAACACTGTGCCTTTTTAAGTGTGACTGGTAATTTCTCTATATCACTGCTCTGATTGCGAAAAGGAATTTGAGAGCGTGGCGTACATATACTTGTAAGATTGTTAGATTCGGACAACATGGCAGACAAGAGCAAAATGTACAAACAGCGCTTCAGAGACTGCCGGCTTAAAGAGGATAAGTACAAGGACTGGCTCATGGCGATGTCCGAGGACCCCTTCAAGGCTTTTTGCAAATTTTGCAAATGTTCTATCGAGGCGAAGAAAGCGAGCATCGATAAGCACTCCACGTCTGCAAAATACCTGGCCTGTGCCCCACGCAAAGGATTTCAGCAGCGTGCTCTAACTGATGTCATGCCACGTGTAACGCAAAGTCCTGTGCAGCAAGCAGAAGCCGCCCTTGCTCTTTTTGTTGCTGAACATCGCGCTGAACATTGTTGCTGAACAAAAGCCGTGGCAGTCTGCCACGGCTTTTCCATTGCCTGGGTCCATAGAGCCTTTGTTTATTTCGCCTTTCACGCCGTTTGCGTGCAGTCTGTTATGCGCTGTTGCCGCCGTTGAGACCTTTGCGCCGTTGCGTTGTTTGTTCGCGCTAATTTCGGACTTCCTTTGTCCGTGTTCTCAGCAAGCATGGACAGGAGTGTGCCTTCAGGTAAGCGTGTTTTCTTTGCTATTGTAAGCGCTGACGTTCCTTGCTAATACGCAGGGTATGGCGTTGCTCTCTCGAAGCGGACTTTTCGGCATCAGTTAAAAGAGGCAGTTTCGGGCAGTACTGCAGCGGCTACCGCGTCCCGTGAACAATGCCCAGCATGATTTGCAGCAGACCAAATCTCAGTTTCTGAAACTGTTGCTTAACTGTCGGCCAATGTGATGCCTGCTCTGTATCCAAACAAATCGTGTTAAGTCAGCACTTGGTGTCATGTCAGCCTTGTTCACTAAAAGTTTTTTATGCTGCAGATAACTAAAGAGGCTATCTTATGGTGATGTGTGGTGTTATATGGGCACAAGTGCAAAGCATGATAAGCATGCCTATAAAGCTTGGCACTAGCCGCCGCGGTGGCTCAGTGGTTATGGTGCTCGGCTGCTGACCCGAAAGACGCGGGTTCAATCCCGGCCACGGCGGTTGAATCTTTGGAGGAGAAATTCTAGAGGCCCGTGTACTGTGCGATGTCAGTGCACGTTGAAGAACCCCAGGTGGTCGAAATTTCCGGAGACCTTTACTACGGCGTCTCTCACAGCCTTAGTCGCTTTGGGACGTTAAACCCCATAAACCAAACCAAACCAAACCAAACCAGCTTGGCACTAGGAATGTTCGGTGTGTTTTGATGTCAAACGTGATCTCGAGGCCCTGGTTCTTACCACTGCGGAGGTGCAACAGCTGTGTCTCTCTCTGAACATGCACGATTAGATTTTTAGTAACCTTTTCATGTGACCTAGGTAGCCATGCAGGTAGCAGCATTTTGCCTTTGTTCCTTTATCTGCAGTGTTCATTACTAGTCTAGCAAGTTACCTGCAGTCACACTTTTACATTCGTCCTGTTTACAGAAAATGCGTTGGAAGAAGTATGGTGGTACAAGTCTTGGCGATGCAACCAGACGCATACTGAAAGACATGTTGTCGGATGAAACAGCCAGCCACTTCAGTTGGCAAGGGGGCAAAGGAAAACTGCATTTCAAAAGAACAGCCTGTTGTCAAGTAATGTTTGGTATGAACACATGCATGTTATGACTCTTTCTTTTCTTCATAGATAGAAAAATCGATGTATGCACGATGTAGTGAACACTGTACAGCATGGACAGTAAAGCAGCTAGGCAAGCTGCTCTGTATCAGTCTGTGGGCCTTGGGTTTCTAGCTTTTTTGGTGGCTATAGTGTATCACAAACTAATAGCTACGTGCTCAAAGCAAACAGTGGCAATGCTTCGCTTTATGTATAGTTTCTAACCAATTTGTAGGGCTGCTGGAAGGGAACACATGATTTTTCTTTCTGCTTTTTATACTGCCTTGTTAATGGCTGCTGTCCAGCATGGCACATGACTGCCGCAAGACTGCTTTACCACATAGCACAGCACAAAAAAGAAGATATACAATTGTTTTGAAAGTACAGCACATTATAAGAGAAAAAAGGACAAGGACAGTGCAATTTAAAAAAAAAATAACAAGCATGGACGTTTTGAATGTTTAGTGCAGCCCATGCCGCTCCTACAAAACATGGTGGTAACACATTTTTGCATCATTTTTGCATTTCTGATACCTGTCACATAGGTGACAACTGCAGTCTGTTGTGTGTGAAGTTAAACAACTTTACTTATATGAATAATTGAGTCAAGCTTGGCTTTAAAGTGTCCGAGTGCCTTATTTTTCTTGCTTTTTTGTGAACCTCATCTTTTCACCGTGTAGTTTTTATGGTAAACTACTTTTTTTTTTGTTGAGGGTTTGGTAAGAATTAATTTGACATTTTGTTAAAGGCTATGTCTGTTGTAGTTGCACAAGAATGTCATTTTTTGCAGGTGTTTTGACTACCAGTTCTTTGCTTCGAGATAGCACTCTGGACAAAGTGCATGGCTGGACAAAGTGCAAGGATCTGTTCCTTCGAATGGTCAAAGCTGCTGCCCACCAGTACCACCAAGCTCAGTCCCCAGGAGAGCCACAAACGGCCTTTATCAGGGCCACCCAATTGGTGATGTGGCAGAAATCACATTTGCTTCCCAACAGACCGCTGACCCCTCTCTTCTCACTGATCAATATTTCATTAAAGTTATGAAGTGCTCAGAATTAAGCCATCTGGAATGTAGTATTTTACAGTCTTGCCTCGTTAATGTGGGCACTTTGGTTCCCGAGCAACACTGCGGATAGAGTCGTTCATAATAACGATTCGTGAAACATAAAATGTCCACACAAGTACAGCTAATTTTTTATGTCTGCATACTAGCGGGCACTGAGAGTTGAAAACTACGAAGAATCTTCAGACCTCCAATATTATTATCCTAGCGTTTAAAGAATGCATTGCAGTTTGGATCGCTAAGTGGGCTATCAGATGCGTGAAAACCTGTCATAGCGTGACCACGTATCTCGTACTATTACTGTTCACATTCCACGAACCGCTAGTACTTTCTACCCTCAGTCTACAGCATCTGAAAGCGACTTTCAATGCAGTACAAGGAAAAAAAAAAAAATATCTAGCCACTGCGGAGTGACTGGGCAATAACAGGATAACTATTCCTGCAAGGTTGTTTCTGAGGGCACCCGAATTTTGCACTTTTCTCGAGTGCTCACAGAGCACAGCCTACAATTTCTTTGGCTGTTGTCACCAGTAATTCTGTTTAACACTGTCTACCCAAGTGCCAATGTTGCATGAACGCGTGAATAACGCATTTATTTCAAGAATAGCACATAACTGTCACGCTGGGGCCATGCACCGGCGGATTATGCCTTAATGTGCGTGAAATGTCCGCAATGTCTTATCCTTAATGTCCGTGAAATCCATACGTGGAAAAAGATTAACGTCGCACTTCACTTCTGCTTCAGTCAAGACGGTCAACATCACTGCACAGGCACACCTTATCTTCACAGCACGACTTTTGTGGCTCTTCCAGAGCACGTACGTAAGCACTCAACCGCATTCCGAGCGATTCCCCACTACAGGCAAGTCTTGTGAATACTTCAAGGCCCTATTTTCTCGAAAAAAAAAAAAAAAGAGGCGCACGACCAAGCACCGTCGTGGCAGTCTTTGACCGTAAAATCTGACCAACGCCTCCTCTAGCTAAGATGCCAGTCGTGTGAGAGGCGCACTTCCTGTCAAACCCTCTCCTGTTTCTCTCACCCAAGCTATGAAACGGCCACGAGGGGCGCTTTCCACCGACACTACCAGATGCGACCGGATCGGCCTCAGCTGCTGTGCATGCTGTCCGTGCATATGTTTTGCCAGTTTTGAGTTTTTTTTTTTTGTGCCGACGTGCGACAGTTGTGTAGGGCTCCTGCAAACATGTGGTATTGCTGTGTGCCACTGTGCACGTCTAGCCAACGGAAAAAACCTGCAAATGTTTCTTCTCATGGAATACCAGCCAACAGCACTGCACGTGAGCAATGGCTAAAGGCAATCTCGAGGAAGGGCTGGTTGCCAAATACAACGTCGAACTGCTCTGTCATGTGCAGTTTACACTGGCGAGTGTCAGATTTCCAGGAAAACTGCAAGATGCAGCAGCTAAAGCTTGGTGTTGTGCCAAGCACGTTTCCTGGCTTGGCGAATGGCCTCAGCCATTCGCCAAGCGATGGAAGCAATGTGCAATGATCGCAAGCTTGGTCCCCTGCTGCATTGTCTGGAGAACATGATCTACAATCTGCTAATATCTATCACGCAGAGCTAAATAACCAACTCGCAGATATGAATAGGAAGTATAATCAACTCCATGACACGCACACCAAGGCAAATGCAACAATTCAATGCCTTTAAAAAAAGTGCGAAAGCTACAGCGTAATTTAGAAAATCTTGGAAAGCACATGAAATTCTTGAACAAAGATCAAGTGGAAGCACTTTCTCAAAATAGCAACCAAGGCAGCACATGGTCACCAGAAACAATCCGGCAAGCACTGCAGATAAAACTCTCATGCGGAACCTCGGGTTACGAAACAATCAGGAAACTCGGATACCCACTTCCATCCAATAGGACTCTTGCACGTCGCCTCCAAGGTCTGAGTTTTACACCGGGGATCCTAACTGAGGTGTTTGAATTGCTCATGATGAAAGGAGAAGGCATATGCAGGATGTCGAGAAAGACTGTGCCTTATTCCTCGATGAAATGGAGATCACTCAAGGACATGAGCTCAATCGTGCTGGAGACGCTGTGTATGCAGGATACCTTGCCGCTAAAGCCAGATGAGCCTGCTCGCCATGCCCTGGTATTCTTGGTGGGCGGGCTCACTCAGAGATGGAAGCAAGTGATTGCATACCATTTCACTGGTAGTCACGTAGATGGTCCGACCCTCAAGGAGTGCGTTCTGCAGATTGTTGAACTGAATGTTGACAATGCTGACATTGACAACGGAACAACCAACATCCGTCGAGCGCAGAAAAAGCAGAAGTCTTGCACGACATCTGCACTTCGATGTTCATTTATGAACGGTGCTAGTGTTGCTACGTCTCCACTGCTGAACTGGTGCTGCATGTGCACGGCACTTTTTCTGAACTGACGTGAACTGGTGCACACCGTGCAGGACGAATCGAATGGACCTTTAACTAAACTAGGCCTCATCGACTGCTGGCGCACCCTTCAACCTGGGCGCGCGGGCATGACCTGATCGAGTCCGGGTCTTGAAAGCAGACTAGACCGCGTATACATCTCAGCCAAGCAGTTTGTACTGGCTATTGTGGAGATCAACTATCAAGTGTGGTTAGCAAGATGCCGACCGGCCTACACCAGCAAGACAAAGCCTTCAGGAGGTCAAGGCCAAAGTCTGCAAAGAACTATGGCTCTACGTTGGTTGGTTGGAAGTTAGCGCTGTGTGTGTCAACTCGTTCTTGGTCCCATGTCCTGTTTACGCTATCGCTCCGAAGTATGAACCAACAAGCCCGAATTTCAACGTTGTTAAACTACGGTTCCACTTGGAAAGAGAGAAGCCGCACTTGGCAAGGGAAAAATTGGTAGAAGAATGGTGCAATCCGCGCATAATTTTCGAGGAAGAAGGCACCAAGCACATTATAATGAAGTACTAGCGGACTTGCTCGCATCTGGCTAAGAACAATCATGACGCCGCAAAGCAGACCAAAAATTGCACAGTACCATTGCGGCCACCGACGCGTCCAGCCCACGGAGTCGTCCCGACGTCGGACTCGAAATAATGGTCACGCCAAGCACCCGCCAAGAGTTGTCTGACGGCGCCGGTGCATTTAAGTAGCACCACAGCCGCGGCGGCTTGACATGAGGAGCGTAGTTCAGCTCAGCCTGCAACACAAACAATAAAACCATCAGTGCTTGTCCGTACCCTTGGTTTGAATGCCACGTGTTCCCGTCCACCGTCGTCGTAAACGAAGCGGAGTGTGATGCCCGTAGCAGTGTCGCTGGGTGCTGTTGAGATGCCTCTTGGGCCTACTGTCTAATGATAGTCAAGGGCACACCACACACAAATGATCAACATGAAGGGAGCGCAGGGCCTATGTCAAGGCACTGCACTTTTGCATTTCACAAGATGGCATGCACAGATGGCTAGATAATCAGTACCTACACCGTTATAACACGACGGCGGCAGTTGTCACAGCGATAAACAGAATTAATTACGACCGACCGTGGCCGTAACGACAGGACTAGAGCGCGCCAAACACGTTGATTTCGCCATGCCGCCAAGCATGCCACTATTTATCTATTTATTTATCTTTTTATCTTAATGTTCTAGCGCCCCCTTCTGATCCTGAACTGACACTAAATAGGAAAGAAGAATTTGCAAATTCGATTCAAAACAAATTTACTGCAGTCAACGTGTATTTAACAATCGCCATTCATGATTAATTTGTTTTGCTGTTTCGTAATAATTTGATCAAGATCGCCGGTCCCAGAAGACTTGTTAAAAACTTTAGTCTTGACCATTGGCTATAATTGAGAAAATTTAGCGTAAAAATTCACAATTTTTATTAGTTTATCTCTTTATGTGAAAGTTAAAAAGTTTGTGCAATGTTTTTGTTCTTGACAAAAGAAAAAAATTAATACTTCAAATTTGACTTTTGCCTAGTGTTCTCTATATTATACGTTGGTCAACAGCAAGTAGTGTCTCAGTGTCACGCCTAGTCCTCTTAAAGTCCCGGCGCTTCGTTCAAATCCATAGAGGGTGCGTTCCAATACTCCCAAGTAGACGTCTACTTAGACGTCTTGCCGGACAGCGGCCATTTTGAGACTCGTTCCAATTTTCACGAAGCCGTCCAAGAAGACAGCTTCGCCGAAGTCCACATCGATGCAGGCTAACTTCCTGTCTAAAGATGGCGGAGCAGTTGGTGCAGTCAGAGCTGAGTGAGCCGTGCTCTTGGCGGGCACTGGAGCCCGGAGACGCACCATCTTTCAAGTGTCAGTCGTTAAGTTGATTTTTATAGGAACTGGTGGCAAATAAAGCCGTCTTTGTGGACCTACGATTATATTTGTGAATCGAGCGAGAGGAAATCGTGCGGGTGAGATCGTCTGCTATGCAGGTGAGATCGTCTGCTGAAGCGGTAGCGATGAACGCACCATTATTGCAGAAAAAATAAAATAAAATAAGTACTAGCAAACTACTAACAGCGCGTTTTTAACTTGTTTTATTAAGAATTTTTTAAACATAGGAGTGCAACTATTCCCAAATGTTAGTTCAGTTTATATGCCGCAAGGTGGCGCGTGAAGTAGACACGTTCCAATATGTAGACATGTAGACGGCTTCCTAGACGTCACACTAGACGTCTTGTCGGACGTCTAGAGAATTGGAACGCACCCAGAGTTTCTTACTACTACCTAGAGGGAAAGCTGGCGGCGCTGCACTTCAGCCAACGTTTCTAGATAAAGACAGTTGGGAAACTGCGCCGGCGAGCCAGGGAGCAGAGCGGCCCCACGCGATCGCCGTCTACGCGGTGGCGCTGCGGTCGCTTTAGGATGAGCGCGTCGTCTGCTACTCCCAGCTTGAGGAGCGTCGGAAGGAGATGGCTCGCGTCCGTTAAAAAAAAACAACGTATTTAAGGAATATTACCCGCCCGAGGAATATTATCAACATAAACTACGAAGAGGCAAGCGGTACGTCATGTTTCTCTAAACCGCGGAAAGAAGGGCTTTCAGTTTTTTCCGATATTTACAGCCAAAAGCTCAACCTCGAGCATCCTGCCCTCACGTACCCCAGACGTGGAGCGCACGCGGACTTCGCAATTCGTAGATGAGCGCGGCTAGAAGCAGCCGCCCCCGGCGCAGACGATGCGAGGCGCGAACTAACGTTAATCATTCGCGCAGCTAACAGTGACCAAGCGCAGTCAATGGGCGCCGCGGCGGTGAAGAGAAATCGTGGCCTCTGAGATCAAGCGCGGTGTTAAAGTACCGATGCCTGAGCTGGTCACGGAGGCCATGGAAAACAAACGCGGTACTCCCACCACCCAAGAGATGGCGCTCGCATCTCTTTGAGATGAAATCGGCGACAGAAAGGGGCCGCATACCCGGAGAGAGTTTTCCAACTGTCTTTATCTATAAACGTTGACTTCAGCCAACATGAACGCTCAAAGCATCATGGGGCGGTGAGCTACTTGTTGCGGCACAGTCGTAGTTTTTCGGGAACACAGAGTGGCAGTACTAAGGCGTTTCATTCCGAAAACGTAGTTCGTGTGTGCGCAGACGACTTTCGCGCGAACGCAGTGTGCAAAAGCCATAGTAGTGAAAACGCGACGACACACGACGCCAATAAAAGGTTTTACTCTTCCGAAATGCCATTAAAAAACCTCTTAAAGTATCTAAACAACAACATTTTTTTTGAAAACATAGTTACTTTTAGAAGTGCGCCTGTTAATTAGGAAATATTAGTTTTTTTAGTGTTCATCACTTGGCCAATAGGTGGTGTCCAACTGACGGCGGACATTGCGTCACGGCGCAGCTTTGTCACGTGAATTTGAACTTCCGGGTCTTTTCTGTCGTTTGGTTTGCGTAGGAATTGCTTGCAGACGTGCGGTTTCGGTCTTCCTTTTCTTAATACTGGCGCTCACATTGCTTGGAAAAAGGATGTTGTGCGCTGCCACAACCTGCAGAAACTTCACTGCAACGGAATGCAACATGTTCCGAGTGCCAGCAAGTACAGGGAACGGCAAGAACAGTGCGCCGTTGCGATCCGCTGGCAGACTGCCTGCGACGGTCAACCCTATGCTGTGCTTCGAGCATTTTGTTGGCGGCAGAGTTTGAGAGCGTTGTGGAAGTTGAAGAATTCGGTAAAGTAGGTTGTTTATCTCCTTAAGGAGCACCAATTTCTCGCTCGGAAGACTTCGGCTATGTGCCACAACCGTTCTCACATGACGGCGGCAGCACCGCGCGGGCTATGTTTACAAATATATGCTGTTCGGCCTCCGTCAGTACAGCGTGACAACTTAAGATGTTAAAGGACAGGACGATTATTCCTAGACATTTGCGCTGAATGCGAGTAGCTCGAATTCATAGCTAATACTTTTGGCGTGTGTTGTTACTGCCGTCAGCTGTCGAAACGGCGACACCGCGGCCACGTACGGCGGCATCTGGTTCGCTGGCACTGCTCTGGTCGCAGTGTTAAGGCATGTTTACGAGCACTTGTAAGAGTTATAAATTGTTCTATGAGGCCATTTTCGCTAATTTCATGCTCAAACTGAAACACGTTTTCACCAGAACACTAGTCGACATGAGCACGCAGCAAGTGTCGAAAATTATAATTAAGCAACCTGTTACACATAAGTTCCCTGTTTGTGTGGACCCGCATGTTGCAGTAATGTTTCTTCGTTTCCTGTGTGCGGAGAAGGAGGCTGACAGACGAGGTGATCGCATTAGAAAGTGATAAGAATTATTAACCGCCTTTCTTTTCATACTCTGAGTCAGTAAGTTGGGAAAAGCTTCACTTTAGGATAACACAATTAAAAATAAATGGCAGCCAACATAGCCTAGCTGTTTTTCACCTTTCATTGTACAGAACTTAGTAGAATTGCCATCTGAGACAAATGCTATAATACTGAACTCTCACTGTGCAGCAAAGTGTCATTCGCACACTGTTTATGTGCTCAACATGCACATGAAGTAAATAAATGTCTACATCTATAGCTTGCATATGTGATGCATTGCATGCTTGCATGTAGTAATATTGCTTTTAATGATTGACTAATTGAGAGGTGCATTGGTGATTTCAAGAAGTGCAAGATGCTACAAGGAAGGCAGAGGCTGGTCTAGTGGTCGTTGGGTTCATAACGATCAAGAGTAATAATCATGCTATAAAGTTATGTTTTTTTATTAAAAAGCCAAGGAACGCATTGTGTTCAGTCATTCCAGCCTTTTTGGTATCACTAGTGTCTTAGGGATGGTTTATCAATGTGCAAGCTGTGCCGCATTGTTAACGCCAAAGCTAAAACTGGATGCAAACGCCTTTTGTTCAACATTGCACAAGACTTTGTAACAGGGACTTGTAGAAGATTCTGAAAACAACTCGTATCAAGCTTCTGTGTGTGCTGTAAAAGCTGAAGCATGATATTTTTTTTACGCTCTACCATACTATTTATTATAATTTACTATTTGTCACAAAGATCTCCTGCATTAAACTCATTTATTACATGCTGTAGAAAATGCGCTGCAAAAGGTTTTGCAAGACAATTGAGATATGATGTTATACCTACAGGACAAGAAGAGTTTCTCGTTAATAGCTGAGAAACTTGCTCCTCTTGCAGTTCAACAGTAAAGCTGCCCACGTCAAGAGCTTGTTCTGCTTTTGGCTCCTGCTTACTGTTTTGTCTTTGTGCCTGACTTTGTTTACATTCAATAAAACTTCTTTTGGGGCTAGTTGGTGCGTTTTGAATCTAAGAAAAGGAGCAGCACCAAAGCATGCAAACACAAACAAAGAAAGGAGAAGAGACAAGTGCTGTAGTGCGTGTTGTGGTGCCTGTAGTGAAGCTCTGTAGCAGGCTTTGATGCCTTGTTTTGGCTTTAGGTTTTTATTAGGAAAAACAGAAGGCAAGCTCATCTTTTGCCTAGCTGCTAGTGTTGTTACTTACCTACCTTACCTTGAACATTGTGCATACAGTGCGTAAGTTGTACATCTCCACATTTCTATACATAGCTAGGCATCAACAGCTGAGGTGCCAATCATTGGAGACATCTGTCTGTACACAGGCTGGTGGTTCTCCTTCAACTAGGCTCAGAGCACGAAGTACACGACAGCAAAATGGCTACAGGCTCTCCTCTGCTTTCATGGGAAGCGACATTGATTTTACATCCTTGAAGCTAGTGAATGTTCAAGAGATGGCACAAAACAAAGCATTTATTTTTGTACATTTTTTTCATCTACCTAAAGCGGCAACCAGCATCGGGAAATCGAGTACAGAAATTCTTAACATTCAGAGGTGCAAGTTAAATGTAAATAGCTTGTAATGTCCCACACCACCATGCAGGGTGTGAAATGCATTGCAGTGCAGTTGCAGTGCATAACTATGCATAGTCAATTTTGTTTGTGAGAAAAGTTCTTGTTCATCCACCAAAGCTGCAGTAAGTGGACGCCTCTCACTGCTGGAATAGCTGCCATGTAACTTCCCATCTGGGCTCTTGGCGCACATAAGTGGAGGTTTTCAGCCACAAAGTCTCGGTGCATGCTTGTCGGGGCATAATTCGTACAGGCAGAAAGACTACAGTAGTGCTGAAAATTCAACACATTTGTAATGCAGTTGCATTTTTGCATTACAGTTCAACTAAAATTAAATCACATGACAGAGTTGTTAATAATGCCAGCTTCTGCAGTAATTATTCCATAAAGCATAGCAAATATGCAACGAAAGCAATTAAGCTGACAAGTACAGGAACCGACAATAAAACAGATTGTGCCCCTTGCTAAGGTTGTAAAACATTGATAAGTTCACAGACTTTCGAGAGGAGGAGCGACACGTGGACAATCAGGGACGCCGTAGTAGAGGCCTCCATATTAATTGGAACCACCGGGAGTTCTTTAACGTGCGCTGACATCGCGCAGCGCACGGGCGCCTTTCGCGCTTCGCCTCCATCGGAAACGCGGCCGCCGAGTCCCGGATCGGGTCCTCCGACTTAGTAGCCGAGCGCCCTAACCGCTAGGCCACCGCGGCGTGTATAGAAAAAGTACCGAAAGTCCTCCGCGGATTTGCACGGTTCAAGCTCCTTGCCGTCGTAGCCACCCTGCTACAATGTGCGCTCGTACGTAATGCTAGGCTGCGGTTGCTGGTAGTCCATATATTCAGCGCCTGGAAGCGCGAAACCTCTAGGAAATATGTACTCTAATATATATTAGAGAACTATGTAGCAGCCATATGATAACCGCAACAAGAAGCGAACTTTTCAGCGAGTGAATGAAGCGTCCTAAACTTCAGCACGAACAGACGACGCATGCCGAAACGTTCGCACTTACAACGCTTTTCCGCCCTTAATTCCAATACGGAACGTCGAGCGTGGGCGTAATAATGCACGTAGAGCATGCTGACCTTTTTTACGACTTCATTCGCGCGTATTAACTTATTAGGAGCGATTTTAAGCTTGGCAAATCCGCATTTCAAGCAGAGCGCCGTACACGCGCATCTCGCCGAAAGACCCGGAAGTCGGAGTACCCAGCATGCCTTGCGGCTCGTTCAGATTGGACACCACCTATAGGAAAGCTAGTCATGTCTTATTTTAGGCAAACTTTGCACTTAAATGCTTTTCTGCTCGTTTGTTGCAATCATTAGACAAGATATTGAATGTTAGGACGTTTGTAGCTATCAAACAGCTTTATTTTTTTATTATTTTTTGGCCAAAAGTTACAGTTCCGCAACAAGTAGCTCACCGCCCCATGATGCTTTGAGCGCCCATGGTGGCTGAGGTGGTCACGTGGTGTCTCCATGCAAACTCCCATAGACGGCTTGCCAGCTTTCCCTCTAGGTAATAGTAAGAAACTCTATGTTCAAATCATAGGCTGCGTTCCAATACTCCCGAGTAGACGTCTACTTAGACGTCTTGCCGGACAGCCGCCATTTTTAGACGCGTTCCAATTTTCACGAAGCCGTCCAACAAGACTGCTTCGCCGAAGTCCACATCGATGCAGGCTAACTTCCTGTCTAAAGATGGCGGAGCAGTTGGTGCAGTCAGAGCCAACGTTACTTTGGTCAGAGCTGAGTGAGCCGTGATCTTCGCGGGCACTGGAGCCCGGAGACGCACCATCTTTCAAGTGTCAGTCATTCCGTTAAGTTGATTTTTATAGGAACTAGCGGCAAATAAAGCCGTCTTTGTGGACCTACGATTATATTTGTGAATCGCGCGAGAGGAAATCGTGCGGGTGAGATCGTCTGCTATGCAGGTGAGATCGTCTGCTGAGGCGGTAGCGATGAACGCACCATTATTGCAGAAAAAAAATAAAATAAGAACTAGCAAACTATTAACAGCGCGTTTTTAACTTGTTTTATTAAGATTTTTTAAGAACATAGGAGTGCAACTATTCGCAAATGTTAGTTCAGTTTATATGCGCAAGGCGGCGCGTGAAGTAGACACGTTCCAATATGTAGACATGTAGACGGCTTCCTAGACGTCACACTAGACGTCTTGTCAGACGTCTAGAGAATTGGAACGCACCCTAGTTCAAACCATAGAGTTTCTTACTATTACAATAGAGTTTCTTAATAGTAAGAAACTCTATGGTTCAAACCAAACCGCGCAAACGAATTGTTCCCGTATCCCGGAATATGAGCCGTTTCTCGGTGCAATAAAAGCGTCAGTGGTCGAGCACTTTTCCTCACGCTTCGCGGGCACATACTCTTCGGAAAGGAACAACAGCGTTTCTCCGTAGTCGTGTCCGCTCAACTGTTGCCGCGAAAAGCTCAATAGACTCGGTGAGAACACATCACGAGCTAGTTGGTTTTCCATCACAACGAAAACAGCGCAAACTTCACAAAGGACGCAGAAAGGGGAGACGAGACACAGGCGCTGACTAACAACTCGTCTCCCCTCTCTGTTTCCTTCATGAAGTTTGCGCTGTTTTCGTTGTGATGGAAAACCAACTTAATGAAGGACACAGAGAGGGGAGACGAGTTGTTAGTCAGCGCCTGTGTCTCGTCTCCCCTTTCTGCGTCCTTTGAAGTTTGCGCTGTTTTCGTTGAGACTTGGGGAATAGCGCTGTTTCCATGCACGCCAGAAGCATGGCGACGACAGGCGAGGGAACCTGTGATTCGGTGCGCGTCTCTCACACGGGTCGGTGACGCACGACGTGGCGGGTGTACAAAGAAAGTGCGTACTCAACGCTTGCCCGCGGCCCCAGCCTCAAGCGTACCAGTTGCAGTCTAATGGAGCCAAACAATTGGAGCCACTTAAGTTTTCAGACCGTCCCAACTGGTTCTAATTGGTTCCACTTAATACCATCTGGTATTTTAATTATATCTAACGGGAATCTGCAGCTTATTCACGCTTTCAGCTTGGCTTCTAGGTAGTCCTTTACCTGCGGTCTTGGGAAGACAGCTTGATCACTGGAAAAATGAAGTGCCGCTTGCTTCAACCCACCTACCCCAGTAAACCAAAAACCTCTCAGAGATTTCTAGCTAGACGTCTCTGAGAAGTTTTTGGTTTGCTGGGACTTTCTTGTTTACACTGCACATACAGTGTACAGACATAAGTAGGCTTTTATAAGGTGCTTGGACTGTGGTGTGTGGAGCAAAAGATGTGGAATTTTACAGGTAAGCCTTGTGTTCAAGCACTGCCACATGGCTACACAAACGATTGATAAAAGCACGAAAGTAATGCGTGCAACAATTAAAGCAGCAGTGGTGTGATTTCACATTATCTGTCCCACAGCACAGTGCTCCCGCGCTCTAGACAAGCATATGCTCACCTCTGTACACTGCATACAGAACTATATAGGCAAACGAAAGAGTTTCACAGGCCACTTCTTGCATCCGCACTTTGTGGCCACAGTTCTGTGCTCGAACTAGACAGCTGACCTGGACAGTAATCTAGGGCTAAGCATGCCTGGGCAGCATTGAAGAGCAGTGATGTTTTAGTGCAAAGCACTACTTCACGAGGTTTAACCCGCTCACCAAGTTTGTGTGAACGTGTAGGTGGTCTTGGCCAAACCGTGATAAAATAAATAGTGCCGTGACTGCGCTTCGAACTAGTGGTGGCGAAAAGAGTTCAACTTTGCTGGCCACTGCATGAGAGCACTATGCTATCGCTGCAGCCGGTTATGCCTCATGTTAAATTGCAACACACTCCTGTGCTGTGCATTGCACATCGTCTTCAACTGATACTACTATTGGACTAATATACACACTTTTGCAGTGTGCATTCCACATCATCATCTTGGTCAACTAATACTGCTATCAAACTAATATTGTTGCAAGATGTGCCAACGACACAGGAAAGCAAAACCATTAGCCAACCAGGCTAAAAGCATCCCAAGCAACCACCGATATCCTTCGGACGGCCGACAGAG
Organism: Amblyomma mixtum; assembly: GCF_055824585.1. NCBI lineage: Eukaryota > Metazoa > Arthropoda > Arachnida > Ixodida > Ixodidae > Amblyomma > Amblyomma mixtum. The sequence continues at coordinate 106,671,474 of NC_143019.1, read as the reverse complement.
GTCTGTTTCGGATGTTCTGTACGTCCGCTGAACATCCGCAAACAGCCGGTAGACGTCCGTCGGCCGTCCGAAAGGTGGCCAAAGGTATACGGTTCGCCCGCCGACGGACGTCCAGTTGAGTACGTCCATTGGCGGATCTTTCTCGGATATTCGCATATATGGTGCATGCGTGCTTTTTTCACTCCGCCCGATGCAATAAAACCAAAAACAATTTGATGCATAGCAGGCATATTTTATTGTGGTTGATGATACATCAGCCGAGTAATGGGTTATATTCGGAAAATTTCTTAAATGTGACTCTTCAAATATGTGGCAAGCTTGGGACACACATCCGTAATCTTCCCACCCACAGGATTTCTGAAATAAAAAGAACGCGGCAAACATCAGTCATGTGAAACAAGTGGCACAATGCAGTAGCCTAAGTAAAAACATTGGAGCCAATTAATAGAAGTGTTTAATGCTGTAAGTACCTATAACAGACAATGCACTTTAACAAACACCTCAATAAGTATAAGGCAATAACAGCTCTCACTTTTCCACATCATATTTGACAATGTATCTGTTCTTTATTTATTCTCATGGGCCTTAGGGCACTAACCTGCGCAGCACTGTACGAGACTGTGCACAGAAAGCCGCAAAGCTTCCGTTGCGAACCACTGCGAACTACACGTGCTTTCTATGGTCTGCCTTTCGCGCGTTGTCACTCTTTATATAGGCACAGTGAACCTAGCGATGCCTTAAAGGGGTGGAGACACCAAATTTGTGGTTCGCGCGTTCTTAGTTTCAAACGTTTCTTATGGCTCCAGGAAGCATGATACACACTCAAAGATTCATATATTCACAGTGAATAATTTATTATAGCATTTTTAGGTGAACGATTTTCGGTTTCGGTTTCGAAAGCCGGGTTGTACAGTGACGTCACAGAGGGGGAAGATCAACTGCTTCGCTTGGTCACGTGGGCCCACAAAAGTTGTGACGCACCCACTGCTGCATCGTCTGCTTTCTCACACACGTGCTGACCAGCGCATGAAAGCAAACAACTGCATGTCTAGTCCCAGCAGCTCGGATTCTGACAGATCTCATTCCAATGAGTGAGGACGTCAATTTTTGTTTTGTTCGCGCGCTAATATCGCCTTCGCGGGTTCGCGTGAGGATGCGAAACACTTTGCAAAATGCCAGTAAGCATCGCTGCGCCGCTCTACCCAAGCTGCGCCCACAACCGCGGTGTCACACTTCGCTGCCGTGCAGCAGTACCTGAGCGCGGCAGAGTTTCGTGAGACGTACCCGCCGTCTGCTATCCCAGTGTTGCCATACTGTAGTGTTGCCAGACTTGCGCGACTTCCAGTGTTGCCAGGCTATAAGGTTGCCAGATTGTGAATTAAAACCCAGTGTGGCCAGACTATTTGTTCCCTCTCCCTTTTACATTCTCCTCCGCCTACAGCTACGCTGTCGCGCCGCAACCGCCCAGCTCGTTAGAGCAGCCTTGCCCGGAGTGGCCGCCGCCTGTTCGCCAAGCGAAAGAGCACGTCCGCGGCGGTTGTGAAATTGTTTTTCCCGACGAAATCTGCCGATGCGTGGCCCCAGTGAGCGTATTAAGACGAGAGAAACGCGTGATTTTGTTGAAATAAGCGTGCTACGCTCAAATTCACTTGTCCTGCAGACGGGTACGACAGACGAAATCTGCCGATGCGTGGCCCCAGTGAGCGTATTAAGACGAGAGAAACGCGTGATTTTGTTGAAATAAGCGTGCTGTGCTCAAATTCACTTGTCGAGCAGACGGGTACACCAGACGAAATCTGCCGATGCGTGGCCCCAGTGAGCGTATTAAGACGAGAGAAACGCGTGATTTTGTTGAAATAAGCGTGCTGTGCTCAAATTCACTTGTCGAGCAGACGGGTACGACAGACGAAATCTGCCGATGCGTGGCCCCAGTGAGCGTATTAAGACGAGAGAAACGCGTGATTTTGTTGAAATAAGCGTGCTGTGCTCAGATTCACTTGTCCAGCAGACGGGTACGACAGACGAAATCTGCCGATGCGTGGCCCCAGTGAGCGTATTAAGACGAGAGAAACGCGTGATTTTGTTGAAGTAAGCGTGCTATGCTATGCTAAGGGATGATCCCCACGCTGGCGTCGCTGCGTCTCATGGTGGGATAGGTGGTAGCGGTTTATTTTAAAGAAAAAATAAAAAAAGGCGAACGAAAGGAATGTTGCCGGCCGCGTCAATTGCCATCTGTAGCACGCGAGCTGCAGCCGGCGGAGGTGAAAGGGAAAATATAGCGAGGAGAAGTATAGAGGGGAGCGATGGCAAGAAAGGACAGGGAAGAGCTTTGTATGCTATTTCTAAAATACAAAAAGTAATCAAGTTCGCGCCGCTCGCGCGCAAATGTCCGGGCTCTGTCCGAAAGCAGGAGCGCGCGAGCGGCCACTGTGCACAATCGTTTACAGAAAACGACAAATTGTACGTAGCGTCCTGTCTCTAACTAATCGCGCGCGTGGCACACTGCACGAGCGGCCGGGGTGGGGCGCCCGGCCTCGTAGAGTCCGAGGTAGCACCTAAGGAGCGTGCATGCCACGCGTGCACTACCTAGCGAAGAGCAAGCGGGAAGTCAAGCCCGCCTGCTTGCCCACGGTGGGATAAAGACATGAATGAGTGGCTCCACGTCGCCCCGACGAGGTTGCTGGCCACCGCAACCGCATGTGAATGGCACCGCCGTCGTCGCCGCGCCGGCGCCAAGGCAAGACAACAGCGGGGCATGGCAGGGCCCCGATGCCTCGACAATAACTACGAATTTTAGAATTGTGTGGAATAAAACTGCCGCTAACACGTTGAACGTACAAGGTAGGGGACTACTGGAAACATCACAGACGAAAAAGGTTTGCTGATTTACGTCAAAAATCACATCTCGCCCTGTGAGAGCCCGAAAACGTACGTTCGGGAAGATATGCAAAGGCTTTTGGGGAAGGGGGGGGGGGAGCGCCCCCTCCGCCCTTCGGACCGCCACTGCTTCGCGCCTTCGTCCACTCGTCCGGCGACACGTTGCCGGTTGGGGCAGCAACTCCAAACTTCTTGCGAAGCAAAACTAGTTTATTGAAGACGGAAACAAAAATAAAGGCAACAGGAAAAAAGGCGGTTAAAAAAAAGGCGGTTTGAAAAAGAGCTGTAGAAAAGCGGCCGAGATTGGGACTCGGCGCGCTCCTCTTCTTTGTTTGCAGCTGGTTTTAATACCGTCGATAATTGGGCGGAGCTTTATTAAATCTGCTCTCGCGCAATTTCAATCAATACTGCTGGAGTGGCACTGTAGGTACAAGTGGGCGGCGGCCAGTGCTCGCCAGAACCCGACTCTAGAGGCGCCAGTAATGTCCGCTGCTTAGCTAGACAGTCCGGGTTTTCAGAAGTCGCCGACCTTACTGACCCCCACCCACTTGAGAGCTAATCTCTTTTTAATAGGAAACGGTCGTCGGCCCCTTGGTCCCCGTTTCCCGCGGCCTTGGAGAGCGTCCGAAGCGCGCGACGCGCTGTCACCATTCCTAACCCCTCTAGACTTCCGATGGACACGGTAGTTACCGTCAAAAGGGGGAAGGAACCTACTGGCGCCGTAGGCGTCTAGCTTACAGGTACCAACGACGCGTGCTCAGATTCACGCAACATTGACACTTTTAATTGGGGTAGGCAGTGTTGAACTGAATAACTGATAACAACGAAATTGTAGGCTGTGCTTGGTGAGCTTCGAAAAAAGTGCGAAATTCGGGCGTCGTCAGAAGCAGCCTTGCAGAAATAATTACTTCATGTGCGCGCATCCTATTATTGCCCAGTCACTTCGTAGTGGCTAGATATTTTTTTCTTCTGGCAGTTAAGAATGCTCTGCAGCTCGTGCTGCGTTGAAAGCCGCATTCAGAACAGTAATTGTAGGAACGAAAACATCTTCGACCGAAGTCCGTCTTGATGGGTTTTTGAGATAGTTGAGAGGAAACTGACGCCAACCAATATTTTTACTTTTTTGCCCACCGTTTCGGGACCAATTAACTTGGTCCCTTCTTCAGGGGTGACTACAGTGTGCCAGCAGCAGCGGGGTGCTGCCTTCGCTTTGCCTTTGTTAGCCCGTGGCGCAGTGCACTAACGCACGACGAGGGAAGCGTTCCTGGAGTCCTATTCGTCGCCGCCTTTGTGAACCGGATGTACCATGACTCCACATGTCGCCTCTTGAACGGTTTTTTTTTCGCGCAGATTTTAAAGGTTTATTAAAACGAAATACAAATGAGTTGTAAGTTTCATAAAAAAGTTAGTACAGTAGGAGGTCCCAAAGTGAAAACTGTCTGGGGAACCTCCCATCAGGAATACATAAGAAAAGTGCACAAGTTTGGCAGGGGAGATGGAACAAAAGTATACAGTTAAGTTAAAACCGATTGGTGTAATTTGCGCCAATGAATAAGTCAGACAATAGTTTGCGGGCATAATTTAACAAAAAAGGCATAAAACAGCAAAGCATAAGAGCAAGAGAAAGAACACAAAAAGACATCGGATAGCAATGGGCATTGAATAAATGCACATATAAAACATAGGCGGAGGAAAAACCAAGAGGTTCCAGATGAGTAACAAATGACCGTTTGCTGTCAGAGTGGGGAACAGAAAATGAGATTAAGGCAACCTTAAGCATGGAATGAGGCTTAATGGGTTGATGAGAGATGTTTTTTTAGTAAAGTGTAGAAAGCGGGCTGCGAACGTGCGGATTTGATTGCTAGTGGTAATGAATTCCAGGTTTTGATGGCGGAGAAAAAAGCAGTTTGTTTTCCATAATTTGTACTCACTTTTGGTAGACGAATATTGTTTTGTTCAGAGAATGTAGTGTTATTGCTATTAGCAAGGAAAGATGCGGAAAAACAGAGAAGTTGATTATTATCATTGCGAGCGCGGTAGATTAGAAGGCCCAACCTAAGATTAAGGAGGCATTTCAACGGCAGAATGTTTACGTCAGAGTAAAGAGGTGAAGCAGAGGCTGTGTATGGGCTGAAAGATAAAATGCGAAGCGCTTGACTTTGAAGATGAGAAATACATGACACATGGCATGAATAGGTATTTCCCCATGATGACAGGCAATAATTAAGGTGACTGTTAATGAAATCATAGAACAGGGATAAGAGAACATGGCGTTGAAAGAAATGTCTAGTTTTTATTAACACCCTTATTCCAAACGAAATTTTTTTACTGATAGATTTCGTGTGTAGATGAATTTTTAGATGGCAGTCAAGCGTGATGCCGAGAAATGTAACGGATTCGGAGGCAGTGATAATATGATGTCCCAGATAAACGTGTGGGCTCGGGATGACATGCTTTTGATGAGATCGGAATATCATGAAAGTGGTTTTTGTAGGATTAAGTTGTAGCAAGTTATTGTCACACTATAAAACAATATTCTGTAAGTCCATGTTTAATTTGTTTATTAGGTTTGTGAAAATACTGTCCTGAGTGAATAATGTCGTATCATCCGCGTAAAGTATAAATCTTGTGTTAATTAAGGACAAAGGTAAGCCATTGATGAAAATGAGAAAAAGAAGCGGACCTGAAATGGAACCTTGTGGCACTCCTAAATTAATAGTTAAAGGGGAAGACAGTGTTTCTTGTAGCTGGACAACTTGTATGCGGTTAGTAAGATAACTGCGTAAAAGAGCTAAAGCAGGCCCACAGATGCCTAGAGATTCTAATTTAGTGTACAGTATAGTAAAGTTTCGCCTACAGCAAAGGCGAAAAGGTTCTTTTCCTCTTCTTTCCTTTTGCAGCAGGGGTGCCCCGTCGGAGACGGCTTTTGAAGTCTTGAAGGCTGAAGATTTAGCTAGCAGACAATACTTGGTAACAACAGAGAACTTGCAGGGGATATAAAATGAAGCTTTATGTACAATAGTTTACATATATATACAAGTTGAGCAGTGAGCACAACAACAACACGGAACTGGCTATCAAAGCCCGTTCGTTCTTTCCTTCCTTCAAAAACGGGCCCGGCCCACTACTCTGCACCCCGCTGACGTCAAGGGGGGCTACTTTCGCTAAAGGCACTCCATTGGTGCATCGTTCTGACTGACGGGAGAAGGTTGGGCGTAGCCTTGGCGTCGCGTCGTCTGCACAAGGCTTTCCGCAGCGCCTTCTGTTCTGGCTCATGCCTACAAACCCGCATGAAGGAACAAAAAAAAAAAAACTGCGGAGGGAGCGTGCGGCGACAGCCTTGAACCCTAGCCATAAAAAGTAAAAAAATAGTAAAACGGAGGGAGTTGGTTCGCCCCCCCCCCCCCCCCCCCCCCCCCCCCCCCCCCCCCCCCCCCGCCGTGATCACGTCACGAGACGCTCTGCGTGCGCGCTCCCTTCTCAGTTTCTTTTCTTCTATGCGAGCCCCCCAAAACAAGGTTTTAATTAGTAGTGCAGCAGAGCCTTTCCCTCGCTCGCCCACTTGGCCGCTCCGCACACACACCGCTTATCTTTCGTGCATCTTGCGTACGCCTTGACTCCAATGAATGACATATGCTTTGGAGCGGAGAAAAGACACAAACACACAGAACACAAACACGCATGGAGAAAAGCAAAGGGGCGGTTGCCGAGTCCGCGCTTCGCCGTGTGTTTCGAACACAACCGACTTCCGCCCCTCCGCTCGTGAAACGGTGGGGAGGCCTAAAAGAAAATGAAAAGGTGGCTCGTTAACTGGGAATGACAAACAGATGAAAGGATGCGCTCGCTAACAAGTCTAGGTGGTCGAGCCGATCGCGCCTCTCGATCGTTCAGTGTGCGGAGAAAATGCAAAAACCAAGAAAAGAATTCTATTGAAGGCGGGGCCATGACGTCGCCCTGTGACGCACTCCACAGACACCACGCCTCCGGCTTACACCGGAGAACGAAGGGGTGATTTTGCCTTGCCGAGCCTACTCGACGAGGAGCGGGAGAGAAGAATTTCGAGGAGGGAATGGAAGGAGAGGAGGCTCGCTCAAAGAGAGGTAGAGAGTGTCTGCTGCGCTGGGGTGGGCACGGGGCCTTTAAGGCACATAACCCTCTCTCAAATGTACATATTGTAAAAAGGGCATCATTTTCACCTAAAACATAGTACATTCCGAGAATGGACACACCAACGGATTGACTCCGTGGGTGACGTGCCACTCCCCACACTTCCACCGTATTAAACAAACTCTCTCCCCTATGGGAGACAAAGCTAGCTGCAACTAGGATGATAATAATATTGCGAGGTCCAAAGAATCTTCTTAATTTCTTTCTCTCAATGTCCACTAGTATTCGAATATGTAGACACTAAAAACTAGCTTCACTGTTTTTTTTTACATTTGTTTTTCGAATCGTTATTGTGGACGACTCGCCTTATCCGCGCCATTGCTTGGTTACCTAAGTGTCCTCGTTAACGAGGCAAGATGGTAAAATAATACTTTCGGGATGTCCCAATTCTAAGCACTTCATAACTTTAATGAGATATTGATCAGTGAGAAGAGAGGGAACAGCGGTCCTTTGGGAAGCAAAAGCGATTTCTGCCAAATCAGCAATTGGGTGGCCCTGATAAGGGCCGTTTGTGGCGATCATGTTGTTCAAGCCTGGGGGTACTGGCGGGCAACGGCCTCGACGAGTCGCAGGAAGGGGTCCTTGCACTTTGTCCGGCCGTTTATGCTGGCCCACCAGAGCCAGTTCAGGTGGGACTGAAGCAGGGCGCGGCTTGTTCCACCGGTGCGCACCAGCACGCGCTTGGCTTTCTGCCACGCTTGCTCGATGTTCTGAGTGTGCGCACCGGTGGCCGGGTCGACGAAGTTGTCCTGGTGGCACACTGTGTTGTGCTCCAGGTCCATATCACCGGCCGCGTCCTGTAGAGCCTCCAGGTTATTGTAGCCCCGCCACTCGTCCGTCACTACCTTGGTTGTCGGCAGCACATTGTCCCTGATGATGGCTTTCAGGGTGTCGCCGTCCCGCCTCTCAACTTCAAAAAGTCGGGTCTCTCCCGTGGACACCCAATAGAGGCCGACGACCCAGGGCCCTCTATCTTCTACGCCGCCATAGTTGCCGTTGAAACGGCCTGGCACGCCGTCCCCAGCCAGCAGACGACCCCGGTTCGCCTTTCGGCGACCGCGGAACAGCGACTCGTCGACCTGAACTTCCTCCCCGGGGCCACCCATGCGTGGCCTCTGTAGCAGGTCCTTGGCCACAACTTCACGAATGAAGTTGGTCCAATCCGTGCGGGCCTCCGTTCCGAGCTTAAACCGCCCCTGGGTCCACTCGGAAGCTACCGTGGCGTTCATTCCTTTGGCTGTGGCGTACATCAGCCAAAGGACCTCACGCCGCGACATCTTCACATGGGGTCGGTCGGCGGCATCCCTGAAAGCGAAGAAGCTGGCCGTGGCCTGACGGCCGTGAAGGACAGCTTCCCCGTTTTCTTGGGAGAGCTCTTTTCGGCAGGCGCCGCAGCGGAAGGTGGGCCGAGGACCCTTCGGATGCTTGCGCATCCGTGTTACCACAGAGCCCGTGCAGGTTGGCTTACCGGGGTTGAAGCCCATGTCTCCGCAGATCCCCCAGAAGTGTTGACTTCTGAGGAGTCTTCCACGGCGCTGCGGGTCCGATGACGGGGCTGTTGGTGCTGCTGGGAGCAGCCCGTAGTCCCGGCAAAATTGGTCCAGGGCCTTTTCATCGTTCAGCATGACCGCAAAACTGATAATGTCCGGGTCCACACGCACTCCAGCGGCAGCCATGTTATAGGCAGAAAATAGCGCACTGAGACAGGGGACAACGAAACTCGGGTTAACTCGCACAACCGGCTCGCTTAAATACGGTGGCGTCGATTACTCATACCTTGAGATGGAGAGAGGGAAAGACTGCTACACTTTGACAGAACACAAAGAACAAGAAGGGAGACAACACCATCAAACTTTGGTTTGCACCCTCACCCCACTCCTGGCGGGGTACAAGTTTCCCAAGAAAGTGCCTCCCGCCCAATCTGAGGGTGAATATGAGCAAGGAGGACAGTGAAGAGGAGCTCAAGCTCCTCTGCTGGCACCAGCTGGCCCAGCCCGACTGCAGGGGGGGGTGACTCTGCCCAACCCTCTCTTGCCTCCTCTCCGGTCTGGCTGGCGCTGTGCAGGAACTCGGAGATATTTTTTTCGGGCAGTGGAGACACTCATTGGAAATCAAAGCGAGCCGCCGCCAGCCTCGAAGAGAGCGCGCACGTGAACGGGCGAACAACCAACCGAAAAGAGCAGCAGTCGGGAAAGGGAACTTTACGTGTGGGCGTTCCTCCTCCTCTAGCATGCGTGTGGTTTGCTTGCTCGACGATAGTCCTTAATTAACACAAGATGTATACTTTACGCGGATGATACGACATTATTCACTCAGGACAGCATTTTCACAAGCCAAATAAACAAATTAAACATGGACTTACAGAATATTGTTTTATAGTGTGACAATAACTTGCTACAACTTAATCCTACAAAAACCACTTTCATGATATTCCGATCTCATCAAAAGCATGTCATCCCGAGCCCACACGTTTATCTGGGACATCATATTATCACTGCCTCCGAATCCGTTACATTTCTCGGCATCACGCTTGACTGCCATCTAAAAATTCATCTACACACGAAATCTATCAGTAAAAAAATTTCGTTTGGAATAAGGGTGTTAATAAAAACTAGACATTTCTTTCAACGCCATGTTCTCTTATCCCTGTTCTATGATTTCATTAACAGTCACCTTAATTATTGCCTGTCATCATGGGGAAATACCTATTCATGCCATGTGTCATGTATTTCTCATCTTCAAAGTCAAGCGCTTCGCATTTTATCTTTCAGCCCATACACAGCCTCTGCTTCACCTCTTTACTCTGACGTAAACATTCTGCCGTTGAAATGCCTCCTTAATCTTAGGTTGGGCCTTCTAATCTACCGCGCTCGCAATGATAATAATCAACTTCTCTGTTTTTCCGCATCTTTCCTTGCTAATAGCAATAACACTAGATTCTCTGAACAAAACAATATTCTTCTACCAAAAGTGAGTACAAATTATGGAAAACAAACTGCTTTTTTCTCCGCCATCAAAACCTGGAATTCATTACCACTAGCAATCAAATCCGCACGTTCGCAGCCCGCTTTCTACACTTTACTAAAAAAACATCTCTCATCAACCCATTAAGCCTCATTCCATGCTTAAGGTTGCCTTAATCTCATTTTCTGTTCCCCACTCTGACAGCAAACGGTCATTTGTTACTCATCTGGAACCTCTTGGTTTTTCCTCCGCCTATGTTTTATATCTGCATTAATTCAATGCCCATTGCTATCCGATGTCTTTTTGTGTTCTTTCTCTTGCTCTTATGCTTTGCTGTTTTATGCCTTTTTTGTTAAATTATGCCCGCTAACTATTGTCTGACTTATTCATTGGCGCAAATTACACCAATCGGTTTTAACTTAACTGTATACTTTTGTTCCAGCTCCCCTGCCAAACTTGTGCACTTTTCTTATGTATTCCTGATGGGAGGTCCCCCAGACAGTTTCCACTTTGGGACCTCCTCCTGTACTAACTTTTTTATGAAACTTACAGCTCATTTATATTTCGTTTTAATAAACCTTTTAAATCTGCGCAAAAAAAAAACCGTTCAAGAGGCGACATGTGGAGTCATGACACATCCGGTTCACAAAGGCGGCGATGAATAGGACTCCAGGAACGCTTCCCTCCTCGTGCGTTAGTGCACTGCGCCACGGGCTAACAAAGGCAGAGCGAAGGCAGCACCCACCCCTGAAGAAGGGACCAAGTTGGTCCCGAAACGGTGGGCAAAAAAATGAAAATATTGGTTGGCGTCAGTTTCCTCTCAACTATCTCAAAAACCCATAAAGACGGATTTCGGTCGAAGATGTTTTCGTTCCTACAATTACTGTTCTGAATGCGGCTTTCAACGCAGCACGAGCTGCAGAGCATTCTTAACTGCCAGAAGAAAAAAATATCTAGCCACTACGAAGTGACTGGGCAATAATAGGATGCGCGCACATGAAGTAATTATTTCTGCAAGGCTGCTTCTGAAGACGCCCGAATTTCGCACTTTTTTCGAAGCTCACCAAGCACAGCCTACAATTTCGTTGTTATCAGTTATTCAGTTCAACACTGCCTACCCCAAATTAAAAGTGTCAATGTTGCGTGAATCTGAGCATAACACGCTTATTTCCAGAAAAGCATGCGTCTGTCTCGTCTTAATACGCTCGCTGGCTGGGGCCACGCAGCGGCAGATTTCGTCTGTGGTACCTGTTAAGCTAGACGCCTACGGCGCCAGTAGGTTCCTTCCCCCTTTTGACGGTAACTACCGTGTCCATCGGAAGTCTAGAGGGGTTAGGAATGGTGACAGCGCGTCGCGCGCTTCGGACGTTCTCCAAGGCCGCGGGAAACGGAGACCAAGGGGCCAACGACCGTTTCCTATTGAAAAGAGATTAGCTCTCAAGTGGGTGGGGTCAGTAAGGTCGGCGACTTCTGAAAACCCGCACTGTCTAGCTAAGCAGCGGACATTACTGGCGCCACTAGAGTCGGGCTCTGGCGAGCACTGGGCGCCGCCCACTTGTACCTACAGTGCCACTCCAGCGGTATTGATTGAAATTGCGCGAGAGCAGATTTAATAAAGCTCCGCCCAATTATCGAAGGTATTAAAACCAGCTGCAAACAAAGAAGAGGAGCGCGCCGGGTCCCAATCTCGGCCGCTTTTCTACAGACCTTTTTCAAACCGCCTTTTTTTTAACCGCCTTTTTTCCTGTTGCCTTTATTTTTGTTTCCGTCTTCAATAAACTAGTTTTGCTTCTCAAGAAGTTTGGAGTTGCTGCCCCAACCGGCAACGTGTCGCCGGACGAGTGGACGAAGGCGCGAAGCAGTGGCGGTCCGAAGGGCAGAGGGGGCGCTCCCCCCCCCCCCCCCCCCCTTCCCCAAAAGCCTTTGCATATCTTCCCGAACGTACGTTTTCGGGCTCTCACAGGGCGAGATGTGATTTTTGACGTAAATCAGCAAACCTTTTTCGTCTGTGATGTTTCCAGTAGTCCCCTACCTTGTACGTTCAACGTGTTAGCGGCAGTTTTATTCCACACAATTCTAAAATTCGTAGTTATTGTCGAGGCATCGGGGCCCTGCCATGCCCCGCTGTTGTCTTGCCTTGGCGCCGGCGCGGCGACGACGGCGGTGCCATTCACATGCGGTTGCGGTGGCCAGCAACCTCGTCGGGGCGACGTGGAGCCACTCATTCATGTCTTTATCCCACCGTGGGCAAGCAGGCGGGCTTGACTTCCCGCTTGCTCTTCGCTAGGTAGTGCACGCGTGGCATGCACGCTCCTTAGGTGCTACCTCGGACTCTACGAGGCCGGGCGCCCCACCCCGGCCGCTCGTGCAGTGTGCCACGCGCGCGATTAGTTAGAGACAGGACGCTACGTACAATTTGTCGTTTTCTGTAAACGATTGTGCACAGTGGCCGCTCGCGCGCTCCTGCTTTCGGACAGAGCCCGGACATTTGCGCGCGAGCGGCGCGAACTTGATTACTTTTTGTATTTTATAAATAGCATACAAAGCTCTTCCCTGTCCTTTCTTGCCATCGCTCCCCTCTATACTTCTCCTCGCTATATTTTCCCTTTCACCTCCGCCGGCTGCAGCTCGCGTGCTACAGATGGCAATTGACGCGGCCGGCAACATTCCTTTCGTTCGCCTTTTTTTTATTTTTTCTTTAAAATAAACCGCTACCACCTATCCCACCATGAGACGCAGCGACGCCAGCGTGGGGATCATCCCTTAGCATAGCATAGCACGCTTACTTCAACAAAATCACGCGTTTCTCTCGTCTTAATACGCTCACTGGGGCCACGCATCGGCAGATTTCGTCTGTCGTACCCGTCTGCTGGACAAGTGAATTTGAGCGTAGCACACTTATTTCAACAAAATCACGCGTTTCTCTCGTCTTAATACGCTCACTGGGGCCACGCATCGGCAGATTTCGTCTGGTGTACCCGTCTGCTCGACAAGTGAATCTGAGCACAGCACGCTTATTTCAACAAAATCATGCGTTTCTCTCGTCTTAATACGCTCACTGGGGCCACGCATCGGCAGATTTCGTCTGGTGTACCCGTCTGCTCGACAAGTGAATCTGAGCACAGCACGCTTATTTCAACAAAATCACGCGTTTCTCTCGTCTTAATACGCTCACTGGGGCCACGCATCGGCAGATTTCGTCTGTCGTACCCGTCTGCTCGACAAGTGAATCTGAGCACAGCACGCTTATTTCAACAAAATCACGCGTTTCTCTCGTCTTAATACGCTCACTGGGGCCACGCATCGGCAGATTTCGTCTGTCGTACCCGTCTGCTGGACAAGTGAATTTGAGCGTAGCACGCTTATTTCAACAAAATCACGCGTTTCTCTCGTCTTAATACGCTCACTGGGGCCACGCATCGGCAGATTTCGTCTGGTGTACCCGTCTGCTCGACAAGTGAATCTGAGCACAGCACGCTTATTTCAACAAAATCACGCGTTTCTCTCGTCTTAATACGCTCACTGGGGCCACGCATCGGCAGATTTCGTCTGTCGTACCCGTCTGCTGGACAAGTGAATTTGAGCGTAGTACGCTTATTTCAACAAAATCACGCGTTTCTCTCGTCTTAATACGCTCACTGGGGCCACGGATCGGCAGATTTCGTCTGTCGTACCCGTCTGCTCGACAAGTGAATTTGAGCACAGCACGCTTATTTCAACAAAATCACGCGTTCCTCTCGTCTTAATACGCTCACTGGGGCCACGCATCGGCAGATTTCGTCTGTCGTACCCGTCTGCTGGACAAGTGAATTTGAGCACAGCACGCTTATTTCAACAAAATCACGCGTTTCTCTCGTCTTAATACGCTCACTGGGGCCACACATCGGCAGATTTCGTCTGTCGTACCCGTCTGCTGGACAAGTGAATTTGAGCACAGCACGCTTATTTCAACAAAATCATGCGTTTCTCTCGTCTTAATACGCTCACTGGGGCCACGCATCGGCAGATTTCGTCTGGTGTACCCGTCTGCTCGACAAGTGAATCTGAGCACAGCACTCTTATTTCAACAAAATCACGCGTTTCTCTCGTCTTAATACGCTCACTGGGGCCACGCATCGGCAGATTTCGTCTGGTGTACCCGTCTGCTCGACAAGTGAATCTGAGCACAGCACGCTTATTTCAACAAAATCACGCGTTTCTCTCGTCTTAATACGCTCACTGGGGCCACGCATCGGCAGATTTCGTCTGTCGTACCCGTCTGCTGGACAAGTGAATTTGAGCGTAGCACGCTTATTTCAACAAAATCACGCGTTTCTCTCGTCTTAATACGCTCACTGGGGCCACGCATCGGCAGATTTCGTCTGGTGTACCCGTCTGCTCGACAAGTGAATCTGAGCACAGCACGCTTATTTCAACAAAATCACGCGTTTCTCTCGTCTTAATACGCTCACTGGGGCCACGCATCGGCAGATTTCGTCTGTCGTACCCGTCTGCTCGACAAGTGAATCTGAGCACAGCACGCTTATTTCAACAAAATCACGCGTTTCTCTCGTCTTAATACGCTCACTGGGGCCACGCATCGGCAGATTTCGTCTGTCGTACCCGTCTGCTGGACAAGTGAATTTGAGCGTAGCACTCTTATTTCAACAAAATCACGCGTTTCTCTCGTCTTAATACGCTCACTGGGGCCACGCATCGGCAGATTTCGTCTGGTGTACCCGTCTGCTCGACAAGTGAATCTGAGCACAGCACGCTTATTTCAACAAAATCACGCGTTTCTCTCGTCTTAATACGCTCACTGGGGCCACGCATCGGCAGATTTCGTCTGTCGTACCCGTCTGCTCGACAAGTGAATCTGAGCACAGCACGCTTATTTCAACAAGGACGTGCTCTTTCGCTTGGCGAACAGGCGGCGGCCACTCCGGGCAAGGCTGCTCTAACGAGCTGGGCGGTTGCGGCGCGACAGCGTAGCTGTAGGCGGAGGAGAATGTAAAAGGGAGAGGGAACAAATAGTCTGGCCACACTGGGTTTTAGTTCACAATCTGGCAACCTTATAACCTGGCAACACTGGAAGTCGCGCAAGTCTGGCAACACTACAGTATGGCAACACTGGGATAGCAGACGGCGGGTACGTCTCACGAAACCCAGCCCCTGAGGGCACGCTGCTTGGGATGGTGTACAAATATCACAAGAAAAGACAAGATCGCCTTGTTATCAGAACTGCCAGCTATATTCGAGCAGCGACAAAGCATGTCTGCTTATGTTGGGAGCTTTCGGCAACGGCACCGCTCGCGGGCGCTCCGGGCGACGAGCTCTGCTGCTGCCTGGCTGCCGTGGTCGTCGCTAGGCCTATAGCCTGTTTAGCAAGCGGCCGGCGCTTCGGAAGTCGCCTGCGCTATAATAAAAGGCCTACTTTTCACAAATAGCTGTAGTGTTAATAGAATCATCTCACAATAAAATATTAGTATGGTCAAACTCCTCTACGCCTTCGGCAGCGGAGCGAGCGGGCGCCAGGCGAGCCGGACCCCAACGTCGCGCCAGCGGCAGCTGCTAGGCGCGGTTGTGAGAAATTTCCTCATATCACAGTTGTTACCTCTACTAGCAGCTCAGTATTGGTCAGCGATCCTCAAAAATGACAATTTTTTCACATTTCTTGTCCCATGGTTTATTATTTACGTCAAGAACACTCTTTAGCTCGCTTTTATGACGTCGGCAGACGGTATCCAGGCTGACCTACCGGCCGGCAGACTCGGCGTACTTCACGTCCGCACAAGAAAATACAAAACAGCCATGCTACCAGAAAGGATGCTTTCTAGATTCGAGATACGACAGCATGACTGTCCCAGTGAACCACGGATATCCGTGCGAGGTCCGAGTAAGGTCCGAATCTCCAGTGCCAGGCTGGGATGTCCGTAGGGCATGCCTACGTATATCCATATTCGGATATACGCATCGGAGATTCTGTGTATGTCCGAGGGACGTTCGTTATCGGATGGCTGGCGGACATCCGCCGGCGGATGTCCGAGGAGTATCCGTAAACATCCCTCTTGGGATGTGAGCTTACCTGGCATATATATTTTGTTTACCCTCAGACGAACATTTTAAAAGAAATTCTATTTTGGAAATGACAAAATTCACACAATCACATTTCTACCACCAACTAGTTTAATATTCAGATTGTTTAAGATCACTCAACTATGGTGTTGATGTAAAAGAACCAGAATTAAACTAATTGCTAGGCTTTCTGGCGCCAGTGCTCATAATTAACGCCCTTTTATCCTACAGCAATCCTTCAAGGTAACCGAGGCATGTAGCCATGCATGCTGCCTTCCATGAAAACAAACCCGAATAAACTCCTACTAGGGGCCGCGGCAGAGCGGTAAGCCTAAAAGTCAATCCAATCCAAGCCAATGTTTGTGGCGCGATGGTCTCGTTGGTTTTCGTCGCGTGGTGCTCCTTTCGACCTTTACTTTTGCTGCAATGTGCGGTTTGTTCGCTCTGTGGTTGCTTGGCTGTGCTACAAATGTGATGTGTCACCTACGCGTTCGAAAAGACCTTCGTTTGCCTCTGAAGCTCTCGTGAAAAAGCTCCGGCGTCGTATTGCACCCGACCCCTTGCCGAGACATGCTTTGTTGCTTTGGATGAAAGAAGCGGCCATGGTGTTACCACTTGCGAGGTAAGTAACTGTGCTTGAAAATTACTTTCAGGATGTTGCTGTGGGATGAGTGAAGTGCATTAACGCAGTTGTACTCTGTTGCGCAACTTGTTTGCCACGGAGTGGAAGTTACATGCACTATGCATTAGCTGCCGCAAACGTTTCTCGTGTTTGTGAAAAAAAGTTGAGACGGTGTGCAGTTGCATGGTGTGAATCTTAAGGCAATTGCGCGTAGGTTCATAACTGCGATAAAACAGAGCGCAGGAAAAGCATAGTGCCAGAACGGTTTTAGTTTTTCAGTGCTTCGCGACTGAGTTTTTCTTACTTTTCTGTTGCCTTTGCAGTGTGGATGTGGCCCGGCTACCGAGTGTATTGGTGCCTACATTAATTATGCCAAGCCATGGAAAGCACAGGTAGGTTGAAAATGTCATATCAAAGTTGTTCATACTTCCACAGCTTATCAATTTGTTCATTAGGCTTGCCAAATGGAAGTCTCCAACCATCCACTACACAGTACTTTGCACTGTGCAGTAGCATTGTTTAGGACAGCTTAACTGTTGTGTTAAGTTTGTGAGCGTCAGTCAAACATTTTTCACTTCCCAATCAATGAGCTCTTGCAGTGCTTTGGTATAACTTTGCCAAACATGTTATGCCCACAGGGCTCAATGCTGCGCCAGATAGCAGGACCATATATGGCAATCCTAGAGCCACATGTTCCTGGATTGTGACCAGACCTCTCTTCCTTACTTCTGTGCAGCTGTGGATCATCAAATATGCTGTCAGTGCCCTGATGCGTGATTCATCAGTGAACCCTGTGGGCATTGTAGTTTCGACAGAGATTGTGTTTTGCTGCATCATTGACAACGTGCTGTATAAGTTGCTCTCTCATACTTTATTTTCTTGTGTATACAGTGTGGATGTGACTGACCTAAGCTAGCAGCTATATAGTACCTGCAGCGTACAGCAGCAACCTTCAGTAAGTTTGAACTACAGTGCAAGTTTCACCCTGTCAGATAATGGATAGTTTCCTTCTGTTTGCTCTGTGCAGCGGAGGGTATCTAGCTATACTGCAGTGTTCTTGTACAGTAATGGATAAAAATTTGTGGGATGAGAGTTCTTTGTAAAATAATTTCTCTGTGCTGTTAGCCAGAGTAATTTAATCAAAAGCCTAGAATCATGAGAGGACATGGATACTCAATCGTATTGAACAAATTTCAGCTGACTGCCTGGCGAGGCAATGCAAAAACAAATATTTTCAGAAAATCTACATCCAGCAAACTTTTCTCTATGAGTGTACCTTGTGCCCAACCTAAGTCATTAGCTAGCTTGCAACGGTGTGGTAAGGATCCCTACTCTTACACTTGAATTTTTTTGACCATCAGTGTGGAAGTGACTGCCTGTGGGAGTAGCTGTGGTGTCTTGCAATGTAAACGCATTTTTCGTGAACTGGTACAAAGCTCTGCAGTGGGGCATTTGTTTTTGCAGTTTTTTTGGAAAAGCAAAATATTTTGTATTGCAAGAAATATTATCACCTCTGTTGTTTACAACTTACTAGTTGTTCAAGATGTAAACATGCTTTCGGAGCTACAGATGACTAATTTACTTGGCACGGTGGAGTTACTGCATAGAACTGAATGGTGTCTGTCAAATTCGCTTGCTTTAATGACATATTCTGAACTTAGTGTTTACTGTTTTCTGCAGAAGACGTCCCCGGCTTGGCTACAAATTCATCATGGTCTGTACAGTATCCTTCCTGCTGCGTTAACTAAATGTATGGCCAGCTTGATGAATTCCTCATGAAGACTGAAGACGGCATTTATGTCATAATAAAATCATCCAGACTTTGATATGCTTTGTCGTTTTGGTCGATTGCTTTACAGATTCATGCATATTACATACAGCAAGGTGTATGTCCGATTTCAGACACTCTGCGGGCTTTTAATAAGCCCAGTGGCCCTGCGAGGTACACTGATTGGTGGTTGTAGTTCTGGCTTGCCTCATAATGGTGAAGAATGCATTACCAGCAAATATCCTCAAAAGATCCGCCGGCGGATATCCGAGACGGATATCTGTCGGCAGTCTAAATAATTATATTTGTACCTCCGTCGGAGGTCCGTGCGAGAGCCGTTGGACGTCGGCGGATCTCCCACGGATATCCGTACATCCAGTAAAGGACATACTTCGGACGTCCGATGAATGTACACTGGTTGATTGGGGTGCTAAAAGTGGACCTTTCGGCAGCGACACTGCCTGCGGCAACGCCGGCCGACGACCTGCGCGCTGGTCCTAGACTGCCCTAGTCGTCGCTAGGCCTAGCTGCTTTCGCATTGACTCCGCAGCTGAGGGCGCTTCGGGACTGGCCAGCGCTCAGAAACGCTCCGCTCGGCACCCCTTTACTGTGAACTCGTCCCATAATAAAATATATGTTCGATTTCCACGACGTCTTCAGCAATTAACAGAGCTAGCAGACGGCAGGCGAACCGCACCAGGTAGAAGCAGCACAGAACCGGCTATGGGATGAAATTTGCTTGCATCGCAGTCATCACTTCTACCAGGAACTCGGTATTTGCCAACGATCGTCAGAAACGATGCATTTTTGATATTCATATATCCCAGGGTTTGCTATGAACGTGAACAAACAATACTATCGCGTTCTTCAGATGCCGGCGCTCGGCACGAAGACTGGCGCAGGCCGCCCGGCTCCAAGGAGTGCCGCTCTCCGTGCTCGTATTGCCTGCCGCTTCCCGTCGTTGCGTTTGCCGCGAGCGGCCCGCCGTTGACATCTAGCAGGCCGGACGCAGGCGACGAGCTGCGATCGGACGTTGCGACGCTGTTCGCAACAGCGCGCCGCAAACCGAGCGAGTGGCGGTTAGCAGCAAACGCGGCTCGCTGGTGCGTCGACTGCGCTCACGCGGCTGTGCCCCGCTCATCGTACGTCACTGTATTTTGGTATGACGTCACTAAAACTAATTTTTCTTTACCCCTTGTGACGTCATGGTTGATGGCGCTAGCGATGGGTCTAGATCGTGAGAGTGAGCATTTAGGTAATCTTTGGAAGCGAATTAAAATATTTTTTAAACGTTTGTTGCGTCGAACATCTGGCTACGAGCGCCCTTGCATACATAGGAATCCAATAGCAGGCTTTTTATAGCTTCAAAATTTGGTGTCTCCACCCCTTTAAAAATTAACAAGATGCGAAAATACTCTGTCCCGCAACTTTGAAGAGGAGTGGGAATTAGCCGCGCGAGTTGAGGGCTCCCGCAGCTGTGTGATGTAGGCTCATGAAAGTGTGAGAACAGCAAGCACTTGTGGAAGCCATCTCCTCGCGCTTACTGGTCCCACTGTCCTGTGAACGAATGTTATATGAGCATGCTGCATTGTCCTAGAAGCAAGTTCCAAGAAGTGTACTGCTAGGATACATACCTTCGTAGGCAACAGGTAGGCAATCACATGTGCACTAAGCCTTCTTTAAACCAAGGTCGACGCAGTACGGGATTCCGGTGTTCCAGAAGAGCTTCTGGCGCTTCCCGTATCTTTCGAATTGCTTAAGTAACATACTACTTTCGTCCACAGACCGAACAAAGCCACACATTATAATAACAGAGCTACAAAGCTCTGCGCGACAACACTACGCAACAAATCAACAACAGCGCTACGAAGCCGTACTGATGGATTGGATTGGACTGACCGCGAACTGACATCTATGATGATGGTGATAGCAGAATACACAGGAGTTTTGATACTTTCGAATGGTTTCAATGGCAAGTTTAGCTAGCAAAACGGTGGACATGTCACACAACTCCTCTAATTTGGAGAAGTTTTATTAGTCATTGAGTTCTTGCAAAATTCTGCAACACCTGCTTCTCCTCTTAGATAAATTTAGCTCGTTGGCGGCTCTTGAACTGCAGGTAGGAGTGGAATCGGACCAATTTACAAACATCGTCGCGTCAAACCCTCCAACTGATGCAAATAAAACAGTATACATACACGAAAGACGCAAATTTTCTGTGAAATAAAAAACGTCCATACTCATGGCCTGGGAAAATACTCGGCCTTACATCCTTCGGACGTACACCTCGTCTCTCATGCGGATATACAAAAGTGGACACTGTCCGTACGTCCGGCGGATGTACGAATACGGATATCCGAAATCGGATTGTGTTCGTGCGTCCGATGGACGTCCGATCTCGGCAAAGGACGTTCGGATCTAGCTCGTACGTCCGACGGATATCTGTGGTTGCTTGGGATGCTTTTGCACACCTACTCAGTTCAACTACGTTGAAACCCTACCACTTTTTTAAAAGCATACACTGCAAACCTGGCCACGTAGGCAATAGGATAGGTTATTCACATTATGTGGGTGAACTTGGAAGATAGGAAAATGGAGAAGATGACAAAGCAGCTGACAAAGATGGGCCTCTGTGCCTAATCAACAGCCGCTTTTGAATATGTGTATCTCCACTTTTTTTTTCATCCGTTTGCTTCAGCAATACCTGGCCTTTTTCTCACACCTTCCTCTTTTGTCACTCAAGATGCTAACGTGTACACCAAGGCCAAGTCCCTGCTCAGCCAGACAAGGCACCAGGCCCCCTCCACTGTCAACATCAATGCCTACCCCAGCAGCATAAGAGCTGTTTCACTCAGGTCGATTCAGTTGAATCTATTTCTTATTACACGTTTAACACTCTCATCAAATAGCTGTTACGGGAGCAATGCCTCATGGTTGTAGCAGGGAAAACAAATGGGATGTCACTCGTGATATGACATGTCCATAGCTTATAACTTTGGACTGGAGACGACACCAGTATAGCAGGTGTCTGAGTTATTAATATGCAATGGCATTAGAAGCCTCATATAAGTGAAATGCGCAACAACTTAGACAGGACACAGAAAGAAACACATACAACAGTTCACGAGCGCAAACTGTTGTATGTGTTTCTTTCTGTGTCCCGTCTAAGTTGTTGCACATTTCACTTATGCAGAACCAACTAGCCCGACAACACGCTCTTAGAAGCCTCACTAGGGAAAAACTGCGTCATCATTCATATAATTCGCAGGACTGCAAGTGAAGTCACCGGGCCAGAAACAACACCTATATGTTTCAATGTGTCTGCATTTCGTTCGTGTTGCCACATGTAGGCACCTTCGGGAAGACAATTAACCACTGGCTAGATGACCTGAAGAGATGTCTGGTTTTGTGCATACAGATGTGTAGGGGTCTACCAACAGAACCACGAAAAAATGACACAAAACTTAAGGTAAAGGCATCCAGAGGTTCTAATGCTTTTGTATTGCCAACCCGTGTCTTTGTGAATTTTGCAAAAGTTTTTAATCATTCTTCAAATGTCGAGGGGGGGGGGGGCAAAGCCATGAGACAAACCCTTGGAGATGTGAAGAAAGTCGTACGTTCAGCTGCTCGCTTACCGGCAGGGGAGAAAGCTGCCAGAGCTGGCGGCTCTCATACCAGCAATTCTGCTGGGTCTCAGCTGTTATGCTGTGGCTTCTGGTAATGCAGTTCAGTATGGTGAGGTTCTGCAGAATGCAACACCACATATATGCTCATGTGCTGTGAATGGGTCTTGCATTTCCCCTACCTTCCAAAATCACCTGAAGCTTCTTGGGATCCAGACTCTTATTAATGACTTTAAATCTTCAAACTGATCAGCAGGAAAGTTCACAGGAAAGTTAAATGATGCATTAAATCCTCCTTCCCTGAAGTTCCCCTTAGTAAAACTGAAACAGCAACAGTAGGACTTCCAGGTTTGGTGTTGATGTTCCGAGTGCAAGTGCATGGTGAACGCTGCTACTCTTTTCGGTGGCTCAAGACAACACTGATGACTTGCAGGTGGTTGTCTGACAGCATACTTGAAATTCGAGCGATTATAACGCCAGAATAAGGTTAATGATGAGGCCTCAGGTGGAAAGTAGGTAACTCAATGGCAGGAACACAGTGCGGAATTGATAACACAGCAGCAACGCTGTGATCTCAGTGTTACGCACCTTTCACCACTAGTAGACTGTTGGCAGAGTTTACTCAGTGCATCACAATGCAGTTGCGAAATTTTTATTCGGTAATCAAAGTTTCAAATGAAGTTGGATGCAAAGGGGAGCTGCAATACTCGGCAACTGCTTATCTTGAAAATAAAAGGAAGGCTACAGGTGCCGAGTCTGTAATCCGCCAGCTGTAGTTTGACTGCACGACAGTGCTCCTGGCCACGTGATGTGTTGCTCTGGTGACGGTCGCCTGTGTAGCTGGCGCCATCTATGAATGCTTCTTCTAACAAGACGTGCCTAGTGAATTTGTTGTAATCAAGAACAGTTGTTTCCCTTGATGTTCTGAATGTTGAAGGTTGGCAGTTGTGTAGGAAATATGCCTTAGATAATGAATATAGAGTATGTACCATGTTTTAAAATAAAATTTACTAATGCAGCTGGGGACTTCTGTATGGGAAGAGAGGCATGTTTTGCTTCGCTGTGTTGCCAGAGGGTGGATACTTGGGTAAGTTGGTAATTCGTCAAATAAGTGCATAGCGCCAGAAACAGGAAGGGCGAAGGTGGTGGTGTGTGCGAACACCGTGTGCATCTTGGCTCTTTGTTCTTGTTTTTTAAATTGCCATTGTCAGAAAAAGTTGTCACAGAGTATAGTAGAACACGTGGATGCGAAATTTTTTCAGCGGTGATTTGTACTGGTGGCATTTAACCATCAGCAGTTGCCTTTCGTCAACTTGGTTAGCAGGAGAGCTGTTGGAAGATTAGCTCAAGGTGCCCACGGCAAAACCACAAATGAGGCAGCACAAGGGGATATGGGCTGGGCATCGTTCGAAGCACGGGAAGCTAAGAGTAAAATGCTATATGAAGAACGCCTGAGGAAATTGGACGATAACAGGTGGGCAGCTAAGGTATTTAAATATTTATACAGAAAGAGCATTGACTCTCAGTGGCGGAAAAGAACTAGAAAACTAACCAGTAAGTATGCCGGTCATGAGGACGGAGAAAGAAAGAGCATTAAACGACAGGTTGAAAACGCGGAAGTTAAAAATTGGATGAATTCAATGGAAAAGAAACATAGTGTAGAACTATATCGATGCTGGAAAAGGCAGATCAGGAAATAATTTTTCTATGATAACTCAAGAGGCAGTGCCCTACTTTTTGAAGCTAGGTCAGGGTGTCTTAGAATGCCCAGCTACAAAAATAAATTTAACAAAGAAGATGACATATGAGCAGTGTGTGGTAGATCTATGGAAACAATTGAACACCTCATAATCAAATGTGATGGTATCCATCCGGATGTCTATGCAGGCTCAGTCACTCTTTCTGAGGCCCTAGGGTTTAAAGATAACAATGGTCATGTAAATAAATCTGCAGTGGAAGTTAGCAAAAAGCGATTGGAGGATTGGTGGCTGAAATGCAGAGATGTGGCATAAGGTTAGAATTGTAGGAAACCATAGGCAAAGGTGATGGCGAATCTTAATGAGAATTGCCAACACAGTAAACCAAAAAATATAATAAAGAAAGAAAAGCTGAGCATGGTGGCAATTGCCACCACCCTGTTTCAAAGGGGGCGCTCCTATCCATCCATCCATCCGGGACTGGGGTGAACGCACGGAGTGGCGGGAAACGAGCGCAGGCAGTTGCCCGGTGGCCGGCACCATGGTTGGAGCTACGGCAGTGCAATAAACGTGTGTGTGCTAGTTAACAAGGGTCGTCATTCCCTCGGTAACGCGACATGGTCGAGTACGTCAGGGCGATGCCGGAGCTATATACGACAACGTCGATGCCGGAGCTTCGAAGGGTGGTCCGACAGAGCCACGTACCCCACGTTTGCCCTCTATCTGCGGGGAAGTCGCTGTGGAGACTTGAACGAGCTATAGCTGTGGAAGCGCGTCGGGTACAAGCCGAAATCTCGGCAGTCAGCGCGCGTACCCCTCCCCCCCCCCCCTCTTCACCTGAATCACTGGAGCCCAGCTGCGCCTGGACCGGCAGCACGCACCCACAAAGCGAATCCGCTCGGGCACCGGCTCGGTCCTCGGGCGAAGGCGCGCTCTTCGAAGTCTCGGATATCGCGCCTCGGATATCGCGCCTTGGATCCGTACTCATACGGGTTGAGGGCCACAGAGGTAATCTGGTGAACCTCGCTACACCCGCCCGACAGAGTTTGCCAAGCTCGGTCAAACGATCGCGAAGGGGGGACGCCTCCAGACGGACAGCGTCACCGGGTGGAAATGCCGGTTCGGAATGCGCTCACGGATGACCCTGCGCGACAGCAGTCACGCCCATCGCTCCCCGATGCACAGAACTCTGTGCGCTGCTTCAACTGTAGCCAAGCTGGTCACATTGCACGTGCATGCCCCAACGGGCAGGAAACGAGACAGGCCGCCGGTAGTAGCGCCGGCGGCCGAGGCGGGACCGGGCGATGCAGCCGCGCAAGCGCGGCACCTTCGCTGTTCAGGGTGGTGGTGGTGGTGAAAACTTTTATTTTGTGAAAGAGTTTGGGAGCCACAGAGCGGCCCCGCTACATGGTCGGCGTCCCTAGTCCGGGACACCGCATGACGAGGCCCCGTCTCTCGCCCGTTTCACCAGAGCCCCATAGAGTTACAGAGCCCTTTGGGACTCAACACTCAAGCGAGGAGCAGGGAAGAGGGGAGGTGGGGATTTCAAGAACGCCGAGCAGTGTGAGTGCTTCGTTCAAAGAGCTTGTAATCGCAGGATTTACGCTCTAAGCAGTCTACTCGACACTGGCGCGAGCACGTCGCTCATCGGAGACGAGGCGCCTCTCGAGAATCTGGGACGGAAGGGCATTCGGCTGCGAAAGCGCAACCTGCGCCTCCAACTCGCCCGCGGATATAGGCGTGCTCAGGCGGTGATGCGCGCCCGGTCGTGCACTGGAAGGAGACGACGGCAGCGCTTCATTCACCCCTCAAACAGCGCAACGGCACAAGGCCAAAGGGGGAGAGGGACTCACGGTCCCCGTCGTTCTCGGACGAAATTTCTTGGCGAAATCGGGAATCGTGGTTGATATCGGCAACGGCGGCTTCCGGGAAAGCCCGTTCACGACACTCAAGCCGTTCGCTGCCGCACGCGCCGCGACTGCTCGGATGTCAAACGCCGAAGTGGAGAGGAGGAATGCCTCTCGAGAGAACAACGCTCCCCCCCTAGCCGCTGGAGTCAGTATCTGCGGCCATGGTGTTAGAATAGGTGGCGTGGACTACAGGCGGTTGAATGCGGTCACACCGAAGGATGCGTGCCCCTTCCCAGGCATTGACGATACATGCTCACCGTGCTGTTAGGTATGTGTCTATATTAGCACTACAAGATGCTGTGCCCAGTTACTACACAATCTATTTTTATTTCTTTTTCCTTTCTTTTTTGTTTGTATGCATAAGCAAGTGGCAGCTGCTTGTCTCGGTGTTGCATTTTTTGGCTTGCTTTTATTACATTAGCAGCATAGTCCTTTTTTGGTGAAAATCCTTGGTGAGAAACGTATGTTGACTCTACCCTTGGGGATCTGGGCACCCTTCAGTCCTTTACAAAGCCTTCTCTACAGTACCCACGGGCAAAAATTCTTCTTCCACCTATGTGCCTTACCCAACACCAATCTACTTTCCAGCGAATGTACAGCCAGTACAGCTAAAGCAGATTGCAGCACCACATCGTGTGACTGCCAGTACATATCTTTTTTCTGTAGCTGTTCTACTGTTGGCAAGTGCTGTTTTCAGTACTCAAGGAATCGAGCTGATAACTCTCCTTGGCCTGCTGTGATGAGATAGGCATAGAAACCGCGTTACGGACATCAAATCAAAAGCAGGGATTTAAAGCAGATTCATGAAATATGGCAGAATAGAAAATACAAATACTGAAGCACTTGAGTACCGTATTTACTCGCATAATAGGCGCACTTTTTTTCCAGAAAATCCGGCTCAAAGTTCGGGGTGCGCCTATTACGCGGGGTAAAATTTCCGGGAATTTTTCGACTCGCAAAATTGAACATAGCGCATAAGCGCACTCGATGTACGGGCCGCACCCCGTTTTCCCGAAGAAAATACTTTTAAAAAATCCGTGTAGGGGCCGCACCGAAACTTTCCACCACCCACACGGGAATAGCCTTTGAAATGCACGCGCCGAGGCCTCTGCGATCGGCTCCGGCTGCGCGCAACGTGCGCTTGATCGCGGAGGCCACACACGCGCACAGGAGCTTCCAGACGCCGCCCACGGAGAGCGCCCGAGGCAAAGCTTATCATCATCATCAACAATTTCTTCCGCCGCGAGTTTCCGCTATCTATATCGCCATCAGCATCACCAGCTCCACTTTTTTTTTGGGTGCGTTCCAATACTCCCGAGTAGACGTCTGCTTAGACCATAGAGTTTCTTACAACGTTTGTTTCTTACTATTACCTAGAGGGAAAGCTGGCAGCCCGTCTATGGGAGTTTGCATGGCGACCCCTCGAGACCACTTCAGCCACCATGGGCGCTCAAAGCATCATGGGGCGGTGAGCTACTTGTTGCGGAACTGCAACTTTTGGCCAAAAAATAATAGAAAAATAAAGCTGTTAGATAACTACAAACGTCCTAACATTCAATATGTTGTCTAATGATTCCAACAAACGAGCAGAAAAGCATTTAAGTGCAAAGTTTGCCCAAAATAAGAGACAACTCGCTCTCCTATTGGCCAAGTAATGAACACTATAAAAACTAATATTTCGTAACTAACAGGCGCATTTTTAAAAGTAAATATGTTTTAAAAAAAAATGTTGTTGCTTAGATACTATAATGCTTAGATAGTTTTTAATGGCATTTCGGAAAAGTAAAACCTTTTATTGGCGTCGTGTGTCTATACTCCGTTTCATACATAGCTGTCATGGAGGAAGGAAAAAGAGAGGAGAGGCCCTTTCCACACAACACCATGGGAGAAAAATGTGGAGGAAATCACGTGGTTTTTTTCGCGATCGGGAGGCCACCTAGTCCGGGCAGCTTAGCAACGGCGTCGTAGTTGCTGCTTGCAAGCCGGGCGGTAGCAGACGACCGCGGCGTAGCAGTTGCGGTGCGGCGTACTTTTCTCAACTGCTCGAGTTTGTTTTTGATCGTGCTCACAAGCTTACGTTGGCGCCGTTCGCTCATATCTCAGGCGGAATTCGCTGCAAAACTCTCGTTGTTGCGTGCATTGATTTCAACGTGCTCGACCACGATCGCATGGGCATTTCGTCAACTGCGTCACTGCTCGGAGCCGTCGGGAGACCGCCGCTGCTTACTGAGGAGCACTCGCGCTGTTCGTTTGCCAGTGATTCAATACGCCGTGCGCTAGAGAGGTCGTCGGCGTATTGCGCGGACGTTTCGCGTCCTGTGCGTGCAGTGTGCGTGTGCCATTCGCGCTCCCGGCCGTTTCCATCGGCAGTGAAACCTCGTTGCTATTAGGCGTGCTCTTGCAACGCTCTAGTGATCGTCACTGGTGTTAGTGTAACTATTTTCGTTTTTCGCGATTGCGCTTGTGTGAGCAGCGGGGGCCATGACATCGGTGGAGGGCGATATTTTAAAGGAAGCCGCTGCGCTCGCTTTGCATGCTTGCACGCCCCTGTTATACGCCGCCGGTAAAAATGAAAAGAAAGAGACCATGCGCTTAAACAATACCTTAGAGATTTTTTTTCTTTAATAAAGGCGAAGGGTTAGTTTTGTTCACTGCAATATCTACATAAAGATACGAATGCACACAGGATGCCGAGAACTTCATTTGTAAAAAACATTTATTTTCTCACAAAAAACAACTCGCACGAAAAAACGTGGCTATTTACAATATCTTCACATCATATACAACAACACAAAAGCTTCTGCTCTATAACAAAGTCATCAACTGCAAACAAATGACATTTGTCAAAACTTCAACCCCATACGCAAACCTGCGCTAGGCTGCAGGTCCTTTAAAAAAAAAAAGCACTTTTTATTTTCGCGATACCTTCATTTGAGGAGAATGCAAAGGATTAAAAAGTAAACTGACGTAAAAAGGTCTGTTAATAATGGGGTGAACTGTGCCTAGAATTAAAAGGAGTGTCATACGCCGTGCGACGGTGAAGAATAAATGGGCACTTTTATTTTCGTTTCCACATTTCGTTTCCACATTTATTTTCGTTTCCATTATTTTCGTTTCCAATAAATAAATAAAACATGTGCCCCCCTCGAACAAAATTTCTGGCTACACCACTGCTCGTGTGGAATTCGCGCGGCTAGGGGCCCGCGTTTCTCGCGTGTTTGTCCTTCGCCCACCGCAGTAATTGAAAGCGACGGTCACTTCCCGTGCTTACAAGAGTTGAGGAACAGGGAGGAGATTTTCGATACCGGACGAATGCCCTTCCCGAGCATCGGTGGCCGTCGTGTGGTTTCGCGCGACGAGGGGCCCACGTTTCTCGCGTGTCCTTCACCTCACCCGGTGAAGGCTAATTTCGAGCGCTGAGCTAAACAAGCAAGTATACTAGTTTCATCGAATGCAGCCTTCAACTTCAGAGTCCCAGGGACGGGCTTTGCCAAAGGGGGGCCACCGCAGATAACCACCGCAAGATGGGCCACCGCAGTAATTGAAAGCGAAGGTCACTTCCCGCGCTTGCAAGAGCTAAGTATTTTTCTCGGCTGCTACTAATTGTGACCAGGGCCGAGCAGTTGGAGACGGCGCGGAGACGACGCAGTACGAAGCAGTAACTGAAAGTAGCTGCCTGTCTCACACGGGTATTTCCGCTTTATTAACTTTTCCGCTGACGAACACCGGCATAGGGCGCCCTCAGCCAAGCGCCACCAGCGCGGGGATCTGTGCCCCTGCGGTAGCACGCTCCTTCGTTGGCTTTGAAACGCGCGCGCAGTAGTCGAGGGCGGGACTTATGCGATGACGTCAGCCCGGACAAGATGGCGCCGAGCTGGTTTCCGGCTTCACAAAATGTCACGTGATGGCCTCTCCTCTCTTTTTCCTTCCTCCATGATAGCTGTCAACGCAGCCAAGGCTACGGCGCCTGTTCGCGCTCCTCGTCCGCATCGTAATGTAGTGCGTCAAAAGTGAAAAGAGTAAAGAACTCAAAATTAAAGTTATTATTGGTTAATATTGCAGTATAATGATAATGGTGTTTTATTTTGCAGAAAGATTGCTTTTTCTTTAATGTTCTTCAAAACAGAGTGCCTTAGTTTTCTGGTTTTTTTTTCGGCTCCTCCTGTATCAGGTTTTCGCAGCTAGGCCGGCCGGCGATGTCGTCTGCTTTCGTCTTTCGGTTTCCGAGAATGCGAAAATGGCACCGCTATCTCCTACTCGCTTGTTTTCTTCGCCCACTGCGGCTTTAAAAACATCTCCTGCTCGCATATTCTCCAAGCTGAAGCCTCCGAAAATTTCGAAAGACTGCAAGCAGGTGATCGTCAACGTTTACTGTAGCGTAAGGAAGCGCTTCCCGGAGAAGACTGCGCGTGAGGTTCAAGAAAGAAGGTCTCTCTGCTGGAATAAGATCACCTTGTGTGCCGCATGCTAAAAAGTCGCTCATTGCCCGAGAAAAGCACTTCGCAATCACGTCCGTCGCCAATACAATACAGTGCCTTTTCCCTTCGAAGCAAGTAAAAAGCGCTGTGTTTTTCAAGGTAAGCATTAGAGTTTGACAGTTTCGACTTTCTACCTAATGATTATTTTAATAAAAATAAAAAAAAGTGAAAAAAAACACCAAAAGCCGGGAGTCGAACCTTGGCATCTTGTAAAATGAACACACTGGCGCGCGCTTCGTACCACTCAGCCACGACGCGAGGCGGACGGATACATTTTGCTTGTTTTTTGCAGAGGACTACTTTCGTACCTTTGGCAGCGTTGACAGCTATGTATGAAACGGAGTATATGCATTTTTACTACTATGGTTTTTGCACACTGCGTTCGCGCGAAAGTCGTCTGCGCACACACGGAACACCGTTTTCGGAATGAAACATCTTAGTAGTGCCACTCCGTGTGCCCGAAAAACTACGACTGCCCCGTAACAAGTAGCTCACCGCCCCATGATGCTTTGAGCGCCCATGGTGGCTGAAGGGCAGCGCCGCCAGCTTTCCCTCTAGGTAATAGTAAGAAACTCTATGACTTAGACGTCTTGCCGGACAGCCGCCATTTTGAGATGCGTTCCATTTTTCACGAAGCCGTCCAAGAAGACTGCTTCGCCGAAGTCCACATCGATGCAGGCTAACTTCCTGTCTGAAGATGGCGGAGCAGTTGGTGCAGTTAAGCTATAGCGCCAGTATATTCTAGGCACTATAGTTAGAGCTGAGTGAGCCGTGATCTTCGCGGGCACTGAAGCCCGGAGACGCACCATCTTTCAAGTGTCAGTCATTCCGTTAAGTTGATTTTTATAGGAACTGGCGGCAAATAAAGCCGACTTTGTGGACCTACGATTATATTTGTGAATCGCGCGAGAGGAAATCGTGCGGGTGAGATTGTCTGCTATGCAAGTGAGATCGTCTGCTGAGGCGGTAGCGATGAACGCACCATTATTGCAGAAAAAAAAATAAAATAAGAGCTAGCAAACTACTAACAGCGCGTTTTTAACTTGTTTTATTAAGAATTTTTAAGAACATAGGAGTGCAACTATTCGCAACTGTTAGTTCAGTTTATATGCGCAAGGTGGCGCGTGAAGTAGACACGTTCCAATATGTATAGTGCCTAGAATATACTGCTATACAATATGTAGACATGTAGACGGCTTCCTAGACGTCACACTAGACGTCTTGTCGGACGTCTAGAGAATTGGAATGCACCCTTTGTTGTTGTTGTCAAGCACGGAGGGAGGTGTTAAGCATAGAGAAACATACTCTATGTGTTAAGTGCCGGGATCTGCGGTAGCGCGTTAGTTCATCGTGGTTTATGGCTTTGCCGCCGAGCGTTGCTGTTTGAGCTCGACGGGCAAACACCTTAATAGCTACACGGCTGGGAGTTTGCTCTCGAACACGGCAAGTGTGCGGCAGTTGCGACTGTGGCGTGCCTAAATTTTCGTCGGTGTTTTCGCGGGCCTAAGTCGCCCAGTCGAAAAAACCATTGGAACCAATTGCATTTCCAACTGGTTCCAAATGGTTCCAATTGGACTAGTTGTGTTTCCAACTGGTTCCAATTGGAATGGTGTTCCAATTGGACTATCCAAACGGACCATTTGGGTTTCCAATTGGTGGGCCCAATTGGTCTTACCCATTACATCCAATTGAACCGCCCAACTACACCCAATTTTTCCAATGAATGTTTGCTTTTTTGACAAACAAGGTAAAACCAATATGGTTCCTATAATAAGAGCTATCAGCAGCTTAACCTACTAAATTGTACTCATCATTTGCACCACCACTGCAGCTGAAATTAAATTAAATAACTGCGCTCAGTGGGCGAGCGCCACTGGCCCCAGCATGAGAGCCTCACAAATGGGGTATATAAGTTGGAGAAGTATGTTCTCTGGATGTACATATTGAGCTAATATATGCTACTAGTGCCTGAATGTTGCTTGCGTGTGATGTATTTGTGCCTGTTGACTTTGATTTCCATAAAAACATGTTAATCTCAATTCCGTAGAACAATGTTGATTGGCACTAGGCACGACATTTCCCTGCAGTCCTCATAAATGAGTTTTCCTTTTGCATATTATAATATGTTCAGCTGTAGAAATATTTGTCCAAGATTCTAGAGCATATTATTCACAAACATTTAGCTACCTCTCTCAATGAACATAACATATTTTGTGAATATTTTCTGGGTGAAATAACTGCCTGGCCTAATGGGTCAAATTGGCTAGTCCAGTTGGGTCCAATTGGTCGGGAGTCCAAAAACACCACTGGAACCAATTGGTTCCAATTAGGAAATCCAATTGGAACCAATGGGAATGTCCACTTGGTTCCATTTGGAATGTCCAATTGGTTCCAATGGTTTTTTTGACTGGGCGGGAACGTTTCCGGCTGGAGATAAAGCTTTCCAAACAGACGTTTAAAGTGAGCATCCCTGAAAACTGTGTGCGGCTGTTCTACGCGATGTCGCTGTACGTGCTGCGGGTCCGAAGCAGCTGCGACGGCAGCAGCACTAGTGAGTACTAGTAGTCAGTTCAGCAAAAACTTTGTTAAAATAAAGACTGAGGTGCGAGGGGCGGTGAGGCGTCGGCTTGCAATCGTGTAAATACAGTATTGGTCACAGTGCCAAGTTCGGGGTGTGCCTATTATGCGCGGAAATAAAAAAACTGATTTTTCGCGACCAAACTAGGGGTGCGCCTATTATGCGAGTAAATATATTTGATGGACTTTCATCAGGAGTTGTTTCCCATGTTTGAAAAGTGTTTTAGAGCCCTTTCATTCTGGAGAGTGGTATAGGATCCATGAACTATAAGAAGTCAACAACGTAGGTCAAACAGTTTTCTGATCAAATTTTTCGTCGGTGCATTAATTTTCACATGTCATATATTAGTAGCTCTATTATTTGTTGCTTCATTTTCACCTGCGATTTCATGAAATGCTAGAGACCTGCATATTGTGCGATGTCAGTGCATGTTAAAGAACCTCAGGTGGTGTAAATTTCTGGAGCCCTTCACTACGACATCTTTCATAGCCTGAGTTGTTTTGGGATGTTAAACTCCCATAAATCAAACCAAAGCTAAAATTTCCACAGCTCGCAGCATTGTCCTCAATTAAAGTTGAACCCATTTTTTACCATCATTCAATTTCTTTGAAATGAATTGCATTTTATGGCGATGTGTGGTCCACAACAGATTTTAATTGATCCAGGTGATGCCCTATTTCTCTCTCCAGATAGAGTGAAGCTACAGAGTGCATAGTCTTGTCCCAATGAGCTCCCACGCAAGATCATCGTGCTTGGAAAGATCGCTCAGGTGACACAGAGTAGCAAAATGGACGGCTTGGCGATGTCGTTTGTGTCCATGATGGGAATATGTAGCTTGGAGGGGCAACAGAGTAGATGAAGAAGGACATGGCTGAGATGCTGTGGGTTCCTTGATCTGCTTTTATTTTCGTTACCCTTTAGGTTCAACTCAAACTTGGATGACACGGTAGTAGGCAGATTTTTTTTTTTTTACAAAGACCCTTTCAGGCATGCACTGCTCAGAAAATACATAAAACAAGTAACAGCTAACGTAACAACACAAATGACCGTAAAAGACTAGTGACTAACATCGTTTCAGTGACCTGCCGTGAAAGGTATCTTGGATTTAGCGCTCATGTTTGTCTTTCGTTCTTTGTGTTCCTGTCCTGGTTACGCTAAAATTATGTATTATTTGTCAGAAATCCAACTAGCCCAACATCTAGCTCTTTTAAAGAATGAAAGTCTGGAGGAAGGAACTAATTAGTTTGTAGCATCTGCCTTTGTGCTGCTTGTTTCCATCGTGTAGAGAGTAGTCTTCCTGTGGCTGCTGGGTAGTGTGCCATAACGCTAATGGTAGACTGTGATTTTGCGTGCGCAAATGATGTGCTTGAGCCATGTTGCATCCCATAGCTCTACATATTTGAAATAGGATGGTGCCAAGCTGTTATCTTAAGTTGGTTTCGAATTGCCTATCATGCAATGCAGATTTAGCTGCAATCTTAGGTTCGTTTTGAATTGCACGTAACGCAAAACTGATTTAAGCATGGTGCTGTTCTAAGCAACGCTTGACCTAAGACGGTATGTGAAAAATTCAGGGGGCACTTTGTTCACTTAAAGTGCGGTCAGGCGAAAGCCTTAAGCGCAGTTTTGCTGCTTGTGTCACTGATGTGTGGTTAAGATGTTAAGCTTCGCCTCTAAGAGTGGAACGCGACAGCGTCTTGCAATGCTGCCAGGGAGTCCACAGAACGCCATCGCCCGTTCGGTTTTACGCCTTGCTCGTCGGTAAATTGGTTTTTGAGGAAAGGGAATGTATCTGCCTCGCATACCTCGCTAGACACCTGAACCTCGCCGTAACGGGAAGAGAGGAAGATGGGAGTGAACGAAGACACCGTATTCACCAGACGCGCCTTTGTTCATTCCAAACCATCGAGCTGGCATGGCGGAGTGGTAGCGTGCTCGTCTCTCTCTCCGGAGAGCGGGGTTCGATTCGCGAGCTCGACTAGTTTCCTACTCGGTTTTATTTATTTATCTGAGCTGACTAGAAAGGTTAATTATGCTAATTAGGTAATTAAGCAATTAACTCAACTCATTCCCACTTACATAAAGCATCACTGTACGATCCCTGTAATTGGTTGC
Source organism: Amblyomma mixtum (assembly GCF_055824585.1). NCBI lineage: Eukaryota > Metazoa > Arthropoda > Arachnida > Ixodida > Ixodidae > Amblyomma > Amblyomma mixtum. Next base: position 106,636,621 of record NC_143019.1, on the reverse strand, counting down.
ATGGTTACTAGCCAAAGTACAGTTAGCCCCGTTTGAAGTTCGCGCGCTGTGACGTCACGACCGTTTCGACCAATTGAAAAGCGTGACATTTCTGTCGACAAATTCTGCTTACAACGATGAGGCATTAAAGGCTTCCGCCTTAAAAACAGAAATGTTCTCAATCTCGGAGTTCAGAGCTTCCTAAGATCTGCTGTTCGGGTAAACTTCAAGTGCTTAGGCTTGGATTATTGCAGTTACTTTTCTGCATTACCAATGGCGAGGGAAGTTTACAGAACTGAGAGGCAAATGACCTGAGCTGCACCTAAACCATACCGCAGTTGTGCAGACCAAGTTTGCGGTGAACATATTCAAATCCACACGTGGTAGTTCCGGAGGGAGGATGTGCAGTAGCTCCGAACCGGAGCTTTTCAAGCATCTCTGGTACAATTGCATGATCCTCGCATTCAATGGGGAGTTGAGCAAAAAAGTACTGCACTTGCCTTTTCAATGTGCCTATGTCGAGAAATGACGGAGATGCTGTCTTCTGTCTCAAGATTTTAAACTTTGAAAGCTGCACTGACTGCACCATGAACTCACGAAACTACCCAGAATTCCGTTGGCGGCTATGCTAGAAAGTGTGAACTTCGTATCTGGCTTTGCTAGTGTTTGGCTGAAAGTGTGAATGCAGGTGTAGAATTGCAGCCATGTTAAGTTTCGGATTATGCTTATGATCAGATTGTTCTCAGCCAATCGCAAGCCGAGCCAAATGCTAAGTTCACACTCTTGCAGTGGGTATTCCTTCTAGGTAACTGGATGCAACTCTGCTATGAACCCTTGTTTGGATTGTGTGTATTCATAGTTGGGCTGCTTTAACTGATTAAGAACCGGTTTCTTTTTTTTCAGTTTTCTTGAAATAAATGTTATATTTTAACTAAATTCCATACGCATAAGTCCCATGCAAAAAACTATCGCTATTGTGTTATCAGTTTAGGAAATATAGCCCGTGATCATAAGGTCACGCTGGGCCCTTAGGCTACAGAAAAGTGCACGGAGTAACAGATGTTTATTTCAAGTGGCGAGAAATGACAAAAAACATACTAAGTGAATATTTGGCCACTTATTTAGTGTGGTACGGTTTAAAGCATGGGATACACATGCCAATGTCACACTTTGAGCATTGTGTGCGCACCGCGCTGTTGCAATTGTCCCCAGCAAATCTTCGCCTCTTGCTATTCAGAACCGGTGCAACAAAGTGGGCCACTTGGTCATACCGTGCACCAGTCAAGACGTCACCAGTCTTCAGAGTTCTTCGTCGACCAGGTCCTTTCGGTTTATTGTCCCATCGCATCAGATAACTTTGTGCGATTTGCCTACGCAACTCAAGCTGAGTGACGTTGGACCCTGTGCTACAAATAAGTGCCCAAGCATTGCTGATTGACACATCACAAAGCCATGTGAAGATCGGCCACCACCATTTCTTGCCATGGATTCTGATCTTGTAGGCACGTATACATTCGCATCCATCTGGTCTGTGCCTCCCATAAAGCTGCATTGAGCAACAGCATTTGGACGGGGTACTTTGATTTTTTTCTTCTGAGCACAGTACCTCTCTGCAGAAGACACTGGCTCTACCCCGTGTATGGTACTCGCGATGGTTACTACAGAATTGTCCATCCAGTGGATAACGATTATTCCATCATCGCTCAACACGTGCTCTTTGTGTCCGCGAGGTTGGCGCTTCACGAAATACGGTCTAGCGATAGGGCACTCTTTCGGAACACGGTTCTGCCTCACTGTGCCCGTACCTTCGTAGCCCTGTCCCTTGAGATGCCTAAGTAGAGGGATGCTCAGAATAAATTGTCAAAATAGAAAAAGAATGGAAGATGGTGAGCTTCTGCCAGGAGTTCATCCACCATTTGAAGAAGTGGTGCCGCAGCTTTCCCAAAGTCCTTTTCATATTTTTCATATTTTGCAGATGTCCCTGGGTTCCCCTGCTTGCCTTGATACACTTCAAAGCTTACAAGGTAGCCATTCTTTGCATTTAGACACCAAACTTTATATCCGAAGCGATTTGGCTTTCCACGTATGAACTAGCCATGGCGACTGTAGTACTCAATCATACTTTCGTCATAGCTCAAGTGACGCACAGGCTGAAAGTGCTTCAGAAACCTCGCTTTCAACAGTGTCATCAATGGGCACAACTTTGTTAACTTGTCGCTGGGGGTCAGGCTCAGGTTGTCCGCACAGTGCAGAAACCTCATTATCTGTATGAAGCGGTTTCTTCGCATGGCGTTGTGGACCATTGTGTTGCGCACGTCCGTGCCGCTGTCCCAGTAGCACTTTTTTCCCGGCAAGCGGGTATAGCCGGACAAAACGAGGACTCCGATAAAGCATCTCATTTCTTCTCTGGTGACCTCCGGATCAGGCATATTCAAAAATAGCGCGTATTTTCATGTTTGCTCAACGAGCAGCTCCACTACGGCTTCATTGATAAAGAGTTAGAACAATTCCACAGTGGAAAAGTCCCTGTAAGAGGAAAAGTTTGCGCCTGGAAATATGGCAGGACTCTTTTGAAGATCCCCCTTCTTCCACTTCGAAGTCAGAGGTAATTTCGCAGAAACGCCCGCATCACCCGCAGGTGACGAGGTGTTCGATGCTCCGCCGCCTTGCCATCGTCGTCGGCGGAATCACATCCACCAATGCGACGTCCGTGCGTGAAAACAGTTTCGGCTCCGGCTCTCAGCTGCCTCACACTCAGATTGTCAATGAGCCCGCCGGAATCCTCATTTGCAGAGTCCTCATCCGAATAGCTGCTAGCCTCTAGGTGGTTCTATGTAAATTGTTGACACGTCGTCATCTTCCTCGTCGAGTATCTTCGCTATTTCTTCCTACCTCAACCTATTTAGACAATAATGCATTAAATGAGTATTGCGGGGACAACCTTGCCATAGTGCGAGTGAAAGCAATGCAGATATGAAAAATAAAATTTTTACGGAGCCCTAAGGCCCAGCGTGACCATATGGTATAACGCAGCAAAACATGCGCTCTTTCCTTCATAAAACAAACATCAATCCCTCTAAAACGATCACCGGTGGTCGCATATTCAAAGAGCTATACGGAGATAAGTTCATCCTCCTATTGCCTAGAGGAACAGTCCAAAAAACACACCCACGGGAGCGTTGCATGGCGACGCACCTCTCACAAGAACACTATTTCCCGCCTTTTGGAGCAGCTGACACAAAACACGGACAGCTCGTGACACCTGGCGACCAATAAAGTAAACACTATAAGCTTTCAAACGCGGCCATCTTTAGACAGCAGCGCCGTCTTGCGTCTGGCCGATTTCTCCGCCATGTTGGCTTGGGTGGCCGCCGCTGCAACACAGGCAGCGAGTACTCGCCGCGCTGTTCAGCCTTATCCGAGTGTTGATTTTTGCATGATTCTGACCTGCAAAGTGTTGCACTGTATGCAGTGAGCAACTGTAAACAAAATGGCCCGTGCTTCGGCGGTGGTGGTGGTGAAAACTTTTAATTGTTGAAATAGAGTTTGGGAGCCACAGAGTGGCCCCGCTACATGGTCGGCGTCCATAGTCCGGGACACCGCATGACAATGCCCCGTCTCTCGCCCGTTTCACCAGAGCCCTTTGGGACTCAAGCGACGAGCAGTTGAGGAGGGCAGTCTCCCATGCCTCTCTGGAAGGGGTAGGGGAAGGGGGGAGGTGGGGATTTTGAGTACATGCCCACACCACGTGGAAGATATAACAGGTCTCCCCACAGTGCGGGCATCGCCCATCCGTGTTTGGATCGTAATGCTTTAAGATTGCAGGACAGAGTAGAGTACCTGTCTGCAGGCGCCTTAAAGTTCGCTCCTCCGTCTTACTCAGCCCCTTTGCAGGGGCCGGGAAAAGACGGTGGATGTCGCTATAATGCGTTATAATTTCCCTGAATAGCAGCAGCGGCTGGTTAGTCTCCGAGCCAGAAGAGCTGGGATGAGGAGCCTGGTGAATAAGCGCTCGGGCAGCCGCGTCAGCGGCCTCATTACCTCGTAAGCCCTGGTGGCCAGGAGCCCAAATGATTATTTTGGGTGTTGGATGAGCGGCGACGCGGATGTTTCCCTGCAAGTTGTGCCGATAATCGACATTGGTTTGGTTGGTTTATGGGGTTTGACGTCCCAAAGCGACTAAGGCTATGAGAGACGCCGTAGTGGAGGGCTCCGGAAATTTCGACCACCTGGGGTTCTTTAACGTGCACTGACATCGCACAGTACACGGGCCTCTAAAATTTCTCCTCCAAAGAAATTCTAGCCGCCGCGGCCGGGATCGAACCCGCGTCTTTTGGGTCAGCAGCCGAGCACCATAACCGCTGAGCCACCGCGGCGGCCAATCGACATTGGAGGTGCGCTTCTATGCAAGTGTGCGCAATTCATTTAACGGCTTTCTGATATCTATATTGGAGACATTTATTAATGCGAGCAGAAACTTGCTGAGCGCTTCTATGTTGTAGTTATAATTATAAAAATAAAAAATTGCGCCTCTCCCGTAACCGAGAGTAGAGTAAGCATGAAATGTTTACGGGCCTAACACAGGCTCCATTGCTCGGCTTAAGCAGCTGTGACGGTGGCGGCATTGAAATCCAGGACGATGCAGAAGCGTACGCGGACACGACGAGACGGAGGCCTGACAAGAATGTATATGCAGCGCGTTCGAATACTCCGCGAGCGTGTATACATCTGCCTGCCAGAGGGGGAAAGGGCTTGAAGGCCAAGCGGCCGGTCTTTTACATGCGTGAGTGTGGGACCGCAGCGCCATCCTTGGGGAGGGAGCGAAAGTTTTCCGCCGAAAGCCCTTCCCGCCCTCGTTCTCTAAGCGGCCTTCTCTCAAAGCCCCTAACAGATCACGTATGACAACGAAGTGTATTGTGGCATGTATGTGCTTTTTCCACGCGTTATTAGAAATCGGCAATTATAATTCCGTGCATTATCAAATGCACAGCTCGACTGATATCTTGATAAACATTGAGAAGAGACTGGCAGCAGTTATTTTTTGTGACTCGTTTGGAGAGCAACCGGCGCTTGTATGCCGGTCCCATAGGAGGGCTTAGAGAGTCTCGTTGAATCTCGTCAAGTCTCGTACGGTGCCCGGATGTTCTCGTTTAAGAGCCCGGATGAGTGGAATTCAGTGCCCGGATGAGTGGATTTCAGTGCCCGGATGATGGCTCTCGGTCTCGGCGTGACGTCACCACAATGCCGACAACGGGAGCTAAAAGCATTTCATGCTTAAAACCGCTCCATTCCGAGCTAACAGCAGTACGTGTTGCTGCCAACCGCTCAAGCGGTCTGCTGTGCGTTGCGCCGGTGACACGAGCAGACTGAAACTGCGTTCGACTGCGTCTTTCACTACATTTTCCCTCCGCACTGTCCTAAAAAACGGTACTTTCTGTAGTGCTACATGGAGAAAGGTACCGCTGGAGCGCATTAGAGCACAGAATTCTGTTGCGTCTTTTGGCTTTGCATAAATTTCTTGATTACTTCGTACTAACGGTAAAAAATTCCGTGCATTATCAAATGCACAGCTCGAGTGATATCTTGATGAGCACTGAGAAGACACTTGCAGCAGTTATTTTTTGTGACTCGTTTGGAGAGCAACCGGCGCTTGTATGCCGGTCCCGTAGGAGGGCTTAGAGAGTCTCGTTGAAACACGTTAAATCTCGCACGGTGCCCGGATGTTCTCGTTTCAGAGCCCGGATGAGTAGAATTCAGTGCCCGGATGAGTGGGATTCAGTGCCTGGATGTTGGCTCTCGGTCTCGGCGTGACGTCACCACACTGCCGACAACGGGAGCTAAAAGCATTTCATGCTTAATAACTGGTGAAGCGTGCAAATGTAGAGTGGTCCACTCTTAGCGTGAATATGCAAGTGTGTGGCCGCGCTCTTCGGAGCGCCAGCCCTCAACCGCACTGCCGCCGTGGCTCTCAGTGTTCTTCACACTGCTCCGCTTCAAGCCGCCTTCGGTTCCTGTAGTTGTTTGAACAGCAGACTGCGCAGTGGTTTCCCGAAGACCTCGTTTAAGCTTTAATCGCACATACACCCAAATCGGGCTACTACAGCTAAGCAACCGCACACAGTAAACACGGATAACCGCAGAGAACGCAGGGGACGCAAGGACACCGCCTTTTGGAACCAGCCAGAGAGGAGGAAAGCAACATGGCGGTGTTCGGCGCGCTGGGAGCGAGGCTTTTTGGAGTGGGTTTTTGAATCTGTATAAATCGAAATGCTTCATACATACTAGCGTGACCATATGGTCACGCTGGTCCTTAATTGAATAGTTTGGCTGAGCAGAACACTAATGAACAAGCGAGACAGGGTTGCTTAGCAGCCTTAAGTAATCCGCAGCCTTCTGTGCTGTCAGTTAGTACTGAATTGAAAGCTATAGTTGATTAGTTGATGCCAGCCATGTGGCCGCTTGTTTCTCAAGTATTTTCTCTCTGTGGCAGTGCTGTCAGGCATAAAAACTAGCAAGTTCGGTTAATATGAGGCAGTAAAACTATTGTGTTTGCATAAGCAGTAGAGCAGTTGAAAATGCTGAATTCCAATGAAACAAGACTTCCTGATCTGCATCATACTTAATGTGTGCAGTGTCAACACACAAATACACCTCGCATTTTTTTCCTTCTGCGTGCGTATACCTCATTGCTTTAAACAAGGAGTGCTTTCTTTAAACATCAGACGTATGTCTTTTGCTAAAAGAAAAGGAAAAAGACGAACTAGTTTTGATTGAGCAGACTTCCGGGCGTGTGCTATGAGCCAGGGCTAAATCACCCATAATTTGTAGCCATGTGGCTCAGAATTTCTTAAGGGTGTAACGGAGTGGATTCCAAGAGAAGGCAAATGTAGTAGGGGGCGACAGAAAATTAGGTGGGCGGATGAGATTAAGAAATTTGCGGGAATATGGTGGCCGCGGCTGGCGAAGGACAGGGTTAATTGGAGAGATGGGAGAGGCCTTTGCCCTGCAGTGGGCATAGTCAGGCTGATGATGATGATGGCTCAGAATTAAAGACCTGACGGCGTTCAGGGGCTGGCCGCGTACTGGTATGCCGGAGGTAGGTACAGAGCTCCGATCTGATCGCTATTGCTCCGTTAAGGCCAGCTGTGCAGGTCAAGTGGTCTGACTTTGCTACGAGGCCGACTGTGACTCTGACGCCCATTCGTGATGCACCGACTAGCTGCAACAACTTCGCGGCGTCCCAGCAAACCAAAAGCCTCTCAGCGACGTCTAGCTAGACGTCCCTGAGAGGTTTTTGGTTTGCTGGGGTCTTCTTGGCGGTGGACGGGCCGTTGTGATCGGAGGCCCAGACAGCGGGAACAGACTATAGCCAGGCAGGTGCCATCGAGCTACCTTTACCAAAGGCGCTGTTGTTCGGAGCTAGAAGACACAACAAGCGTTGGCATTGGGGCGACTTCTGGCGACGGTGACGCCGTGAACTAAGGCATCTAATCCTTTCCGCCGCTTCTCCCGCACTGTGCTTTCCCATGAATCGGCGGAGGAGACCCGAGCGGCGGCGACAGCGGCACCTACCTACCGCCCGCTTTCACCTGACCGGCCCTACAAAGCGGCGCAGACAACGCTGAGGCATCCTGAAAACGTCCTCAGGATGCCTCCACTGGGATGTTTGGTTGTCCTCAGGACGTCCTTCAATGATCCACAAATAGGTCTCAACTAGTCGTCTTGTCCGGCCCCAGTACGTTTTGAGAACATCCGGAAAAGGGCATCCTAGGCCTTTTGTAGTACATTTTCAGGACATTTGTCAGAATTTAGGACATGCTCAGGTTGTCCTAAAATGGGCAACAAAGGACTAATTTAGTACATATTGAGGACACTACATTGAAAGGCCTCGCTGCAGTTCACTCAGCATTGTGAACTGTTCCTCATATTTAAGCTCCATTACATGTACAGCTACACCTAACTGCCCCTAGAACAAGAACAATAACAGCTGCTACTGTAGACAGCTAATATAGTGCAACACTTGGAAGCTATAGCCAAGCTGTAAATTTCCACATGACTATGAAGTGTGCAATGCAGGAAATTGGCAGCAAGTTCTAGCATACCAGTGCCGGAAAAGATCAGGTCTAAATGCTGTCCTCAATAAACTGGCTCAGATGGTTTTCGGACCGATGAATCTGATGACAGATGAGTTTACTGCTTGGAAAGGCAGAGAGGTCGGCCGGAGAGTTGAATATCTGGCCCCCTACTCTGCGCTGGGGAAGGGGAAGAGAAGAGTGTCATGATAAGTGATTGAGCAACCTCAGTAGAATGCACATAATGCGTCAGTTGGTATAGAAAAGTTAGCAGGAACAACACACAAAAATAATACTGCATAAATATTTATTTGTTTACACTTGACTACAATGCTCAATTTGTGCTTCAGAGAGAAAAATCCGATTCTTCAGCCTGGTGCATCTCGGTGTCTTGACCTAATAGAATCAATCTAGGTAAAAGCAATATATACCACCAGGCCAACATTAGCAGCTGATGCTTTTTGTATTTTACTGCATGTGTGCAAAGCATTTCCACAATTAAAAATATATAATGCCTTTAATAGTATCCTGCATTCTTGTTTAGTAAAGCCAGAATTTTTTTCATGTTGGATACATGCACATATTTCAGTTCCTACGGTAAGCACAAACAAGTTAAAGAAGCAATTTCACCTGGAAAGATACTCTTCCCTTTTCATGCACTTTGTTAAATCACATGATCTGGCCATAGGATAAACAGAACTTTTCATTTACAGTCTTAGTAGATGTGATAAATGTTCTGAACCGTATTTCATTTTGTATTAACATCTTAGAGAGAGGATATATAAAGTGACAAGGGCAGCAGTTTTGGTGAAAAGTGGCAGACATCTCTTGCTAGACCAACCAGTGTATCTTAGAAGGCTACAATACAAAGTTATCAATGTTTTCAAGACATTTCCTGGATACTTGTGGTATACAGCAGTAACATGCTATTGCTTTTGCTCCAACAGCAGTTACAGTGCAACTTACTATTGCTGTGAACACAGACTACCATCAAAAGCAGTTTGCGCAGCCTCTCTGCAGCATGACTTTCAACAACGATGTCACCGTGGCGTGAGATGACTGTGATTACACTATCCAAATCTGTAGCTTCTGCATGAATTCTGTGATGTCATCAGCATCACTTACGCCGCCCTCCTTGGAAGTGCCGTGCATTTCAGAAGCCTGCTGTCGTTGGAGTTGGGCGCAGGAGGCATGTCTCCTTCAACACCGTCCACGCCGGCAATACCTTCCGAAGCTTCCCAGCCCCACGCCGACCCACCATCATTGACGAAGCACGACGAGCAGGCTGCCTCGACACCACAGTGCTTGTAACTGTCCGATGACACACCATGAGCCACTTCTACACTGTCGGTCCCATGATCGCTTGACAAGCGCCTGTTCTTCGTACCAGACTCGCGCGATGTAGGGGTTCTACGCACAACGCAGGTTGCAGATGCTCCAGTTGACGCGAAGTGGATGGCCTTGCTAGTAATTCATTCCGATCCAACTTCAGCAGCTGAAGACAGGAGTCAACACGCAGTTTCCTCTCCCGGCGGAACTCAGAGCCTTCAGAGCCTTGCCCACCTTGTCAGGCGATGTTACTTGAAAATGGCTCGAACGTAGTGTCATCTGTAACAAAAACAAAAAGAAAACCGCGAATGCCATAGGAACAAGCGCAAGCGACAAGCAGTTTTGCCTATCGTGGTGACTGCTATGTTCGGAAGTTTTCCTTTCAAAACAAATTTAAGCCAGAAAGTCAAGCATCCGACCTTCTTCGGCGTCGCCTCCATAACTTTTTCTGCGACTTCCAAGCGTCCGCCCGCTCGTGCGTGGTAAACGACAGATCCGAAGAGATTCTAAAGTATAACAGTTTTCTAACTCACTGATAATGCAAACAAACACAATGCAACAGACAGTATGCGCAATCAACTCCCTACGGACTACTGCAAAACAAAAACTGAAAGGAAATGTCGTTTCCGGAACCTCAGTGCTGTTGGCGCTGCCACCAGTTGTTGGTGAAGATGGGGGTTCGGCGTCGTTGCTAGCTCGCTGCTGCTGCTGCTCGCTTGACGGAAAAGCTTGACGGAACCGTGGTCAAGCTTCGACACCCGTTCCCACCACCACCAGGACAGGAGTGCCGCCAAGTCAAAGAGTTAAGGTGATGGGAGGAAGATTACAAGAGGGTTTATTTACATCTTTTTACAACATGGTTAGAGACTGAAGTGAGGCTCCAAAAGAGGCTCTATGGGAGGCTATCCTGCCGCACTCGTCGACTTTTATACTGTTCTCCTTCCCTAAATTCCCTAGGTTGAGGACGCCCACGCCGGGGTGGGAGGGGCCCAGATCACAAACAACACAAACTAGTGCGCACATAAACACACCACTGCACTTAGGGCCACGCCCCCGTCACATATGTGGAGTCTGAAGGAAAGAAGGTTGTCGTCGAGGTAGCGTTGATTGCGGCAGGTGATGGCCTCCGGCCAGTCGAAGGTTTCTGCGGGTCACCGACATCTGCTGATAATCAAAGACACCCGCCGCTCGAGGCCGGAAAGCGAGGTCACGAAAAGGCCGAAAGTGGTTTCTCGTGCTTGGGTCGGAGATGATGCCCGCCAGCTTGTCGCGGTGCTTGGCACGCCAAAGAGCAACAGGAAACGAGACCCTTTGTTCCCTGGCACGGTCACGGCAAATGGGGAAGATAACGTTCGTCTCCCCGAGGCGGCGGCGGCGACGTTCTACACGTGCAGACCTTTCGGAAAGGGGGTCTGGTTTTGGTCCTGTACTCCAGCCGGGCAAACTCCGTAATTGAAGTCAGCTGGCACCTGGGTCCTCTCCATGCGTGCGGTCCATGGCGGCAGGCCCGAAAGCAATCACACTCAAGCTGCTCGCAGCCATACACAGAAGCAGGCGTGCTGGCGGCCTCCCGGCGAGACTTGTTGACGTCGATCTTAATAGCTCCTCCGCGGCCCGGAAAATCTCGAATGGCCAGCGTTCCCCACCGCTGGGCAGGAAGAGATGGGCTCGCGTCCACGTTGATATCTTGGCTTGCAACATCAACTCCCAAGGCAAACCCAAAACACCAAACCACCAACAAAGGAAAGCACAGATGGGACGTTCCAAACAACAAAGCACCGCTCCACGCGCAAGCGCCTGGAATTCACTCAAGACCCACCAGGCTTCCTTTTAATTCCAAACAAAATCCTGCTCCAGAATACTGACCCCTAAATTTTGCCCGAATTTAGGGTCAAAGCGAGCGTCCGCGTCACATCTGAGGTCGCCAAAGACAGACCGCCACGTTGTACGATAAGCGGTGGTGTGTCAAAGCCTACAAATTTTGAATAGAAACTCCATTCCTTATCAATCAAGCTCTGATCCCCAATACCACCCGAATATCGAAAGTCTGCTTAAAATTTGGCCCACACTCAGTTTAATCCCCTGGCTCTTCTCAAAGAACCTTGTTCGCTCGAGACTGAGAATCAACCGCTCCAGTCAACCTCACAAAGATACGACTGCTCATCAGAATCTGTACTCATTCCAGTACTGACGCAGAACTTCTCTTAAACTCATTGTGTCAGGCACCATAACCTATACACAAAGCTGCCACAGCTATTCTCTACAAAATTCTGCAGCCACTTCAATTGGTTAATCTCCGAATACCACAATCGGCTGACTAACCACACGCCAGTAAACAAGAGTACACAGATATGCACAACTATGCGCACTTTCTTTGCCTTCGCAAGGCAGTAGCTACACTTCCGTTAATGTAGCAACAAACGCCAGGTACCTCAACCAAGTCTGACACGTCTGAGTCTACTATCGATACAAAAGAAACCTGTGCCAACCTTCAAACACAGCAAAACTTGAATGCTCTGAACGGTTCCAACTATCCAAACAGCACATGGTCTACTCAGGAATCTTCGCTACACTCCTTTAAGTGCCCTTATTTCTCGGTAGCATGGCAAATTGAACTCTCATTTCTAGCTCAGACTTTAATCTTTCTCAATTTTAACAGAAAATACAGTAACGTCCGATCACTCTAAAACTTTAGCTCAAAACGAAGTAGCCTTTCGCTTTTTGATTTCGCACACACACAAAAAAGGAACAAAAAACCAGCTACTTCGAATGGCTACGCGGGGGTGAAAGCTGACTCACCTCCGCCGCATTGAAGGGATTAGCCCTTCAGACGCGCCCGCTGGGGTCGCGCTTTGACTGATGACACTGCTGTCATTTCGTTACAAAAGGCCCCTGTAAAAAGCCATCTGCGACTCCTGTCGTCTCCGCTCCCCCTCGACACGCTCAAAAAGCCTTGGTAGCGGATGCAAAGTCGAGAACCGGCTCTTGGCGACGCACAGCGACCAGCGCGAGAAGCTGTTCTTTGTTCTCGCCCCCAGCACGAAGCTCGGCTACCTTTTCGCCCTGCGCGCTTCCCGGAATCCAGTGCCGAAAGTGAAGGACGCATCCTTCTTTTCAATTGCGCGCGGTGAACACGCCTGCGTGCGGGGTCTGTGTTTCTCAATCCCTGTGCTCGCATGCGCTGACGGTCGCGCAACCTAGCGCATTCCGGTCTCTTGGGCCGCTTTGCCTTTTCCCTTGCCGCCTTCTTGTCAGGTACGGGTTGTCTGGGTTTTCCCGTAGGCCGATGCCCTTTGAAAAACCCCCCTCCTGCTCTGCTTGGAAGATGCGGTCTTCCCTTTCTGTTACTGCGGTCCGGTTTACAACAATCCACGCGTGTCGCCTGACCAGTAACTTTAGCCGCAAGCTTGCGAGCTCTAATGCGGGAAGGCTTCTCTTTCCCTTCTGCCGCATTTTCATCTGTGCTAACACTAGCACCTGTACACGCACGCGAATTTAGGGCCTGACATTTCAACCGTTTCCTTTTGGTTCTTGCCCTTTTCCTTTTTCGCTTTGAACTTTCCGCGTGCACCGCCTGAACCAAGACTGTTTCCTCCAGCCCTTGACATGACTTGCCTGATCCTTCCTTAGGCGGCAAATTGACCTCTTTTCCTTCGCAACAGATGGTCATCTCTACAGAGCTGACAGAGGGACCTTCAGCTGCCCCGGAAATGAGCAGTTCGCTCCCCTGAAGGTAGTCCTCTGCAGCTGGCTTATCGCTCTCAGTGCTTTCCTCTGAAACGCACTGCTCATCTATAATCGGGCTCTCGTCCTTTGTCTCAGCATGGCGTTCAATACTACGTTTTAACTCAACAGCAGCTTCACACTCTTTATACGCCAGCTTCGCCGAGGTAGCCACAACACTGGCTTGTTCACTGGCACCGCAGTGACGCCTCAAATCAGAGTTGCCACGATTCACAATCCCTAAAGGGCTCCCCTTTGTTTCCCTTTTGAAACCTCTACCTTTGGGGAAGTTATCCCTTTCACACCCGTGCCGGTTAGTTGCCTTTACAGGCCCCTTTCTAGCGTCCTCGTGCTTAACTAAATCGGCCACGGTTCCAACTCTCCCTGCACAGCCTCTCTTCGCAGCTCTCTCTTTTCTGAACCGCGGGTGCCGGTTAGACTCCGTTTCTCTGCCCTTAATCGCAGGTTTGCGACTATCCAACTGGGCGACTGTCTGTTTAGCTACCTTGGGAAGTCTCTCTTGGCTCGGCTTTGTCCGACGCCATCCGTGCCCTCTCCACTCGTTTTCTGAACGAGCTCTAGCGGAGTTACACCTAGCTAACTCTGAGACTGTCACTATAGCCTCTCTACTTTGGCCGCGGTCTGTCGTGTACCATCCATGCCGGTTTTGCGCCATTTCGCAATCCTGTATTATGGCGTCATGTCTCTCCAGCCCGGCGATGGACTGGAACGTTAAGGGCCCTGTCTGGAAGGAGATAGCGTCGCTCATTGCTACCTCGTTCCCATTAACAACACTGAGCCTTGCGAGCCGCCTTTTCTCAGCCTCGAGTTTAAGCTCTTTTAGCTCCGCTGCTAGCTTCTCCATACGCTCCTGGTGCTGTGCCTCTCGTTCCTCTCTTTCCGCTTCCTCAGCTCTTTTACGCTCCTGTTCTTTTGCCCACCTGCGCGTATTATCCCAAGCAATTTCAAAATCATCTTCTTCTTCCGTTTCAAAACTTTTGATTGCCTGTATAACATCCGAATCGTTCGCTCTTTCCTCCACATCCACACTTAACTCATCGCACAAGAACAACAGTTCTGTCCTGGACAACCTGGTCAGGTCCACGGTCGCTGCTTTTAAATATTGGCTTTGCTCGCTCATGGTGATTCTGAGCAACTACCCCTGTGCTACAGACATACAAACACCCGATCAACCAGCAGTTCAAATTATTAACCCAGAATTTGAAGCCTGGAGGATCCAAAGCAAAAGCCAAACACTCACCCGCAGATGCAGCACCATGTCACCCGGTTCATCACACCGCTGCCAACCAGTTGTTGGCGCTGCCACCAGTTGTTGGTGAAGATGGGGGTTCGGCGTCGTTGCTAGCTCGCTGCTGCTGCTGCTCGCTTGACGGAACCGTGGTCAAGCTTCGACACCCGTTCCCACCACCACCAGGACAGGAGTGCCGCCAAGTCAAAGAGTTAAGGTGATGGGAGGAAGATTACAAGAGGGTTTATTTACATCTTTTTACAACATGGTTAGAGACTGAAGTGAGGCTCCAAAAGAGGCTCTATGGGAGGCTATCCTGCCGCACTCGTTGCCGACTTTTATACTGTTCTCCTTCCCTAAATTCCCTAGGTTGAGGACGCCCACGCCGGGGTGGGAGGGGCCCAGATCACAAACAACACAAACTTGTGCGCACAAACACACCACTGCGCTTAGGGCCACGCCCCCGTCACATGTGGAGTCTGAGGGAAAGAAGGTTGTCGTCGAGGTAGCGTTGACTGCGGCAGGTGATGGCCTCCGGCCAGTCGAAGGTTTCTGCGGGTCACCGACATCTGCTGATAATCAAAGACACCCGCCGCTCGAGGCCGGAAAGCGAGGTCACGAAAAGGCCGAAAGTGGTTCCTCGTGCTTGGGTCGGAGATGATGCCCGCCAGCTTGTCGCGGTGTTTGGCACGCCAAAGAGCAACAGGAAACGAGACCCTTTGTTCCCTGGCACGGTCACGGCAAATGGGGAAGATAACGTTCGTCTCCCCGAGGCGGCGGCGGCGACGTTCTACACGTGCAGACCTTTCGGAAAGGGGGTCTGGTTTTGGTCCTGTACTCCAGCCGGGCAAACTCCGTAATTGAAGTCAGCTGGCACCTGGGTCCTCTCCATGCGTGCGGTCCATGGCGGCAGGCCCGAAAGCAATCACACTCAAGCTGCTCGCAGCCATACACAGAAGCAGGCGTGCTGGCGGCCACCCGGCGAGACTTGTTGACGTCGATCATAATAGTGCGCTCTTCCGCTGCTCGCGCGTTCGCGTACGAAAAGCAACGCGCTCGCTTGCTTGCACCTGCTGACCATGCGCTGCGGCGTGCACGTTCACGCGTCACTGCGCGGGCGGTAAATCTTCGCGATAGCGCACAGCGCTGCCCAACTCGATGCCGTTGCGCTCTTTATCATAAAAGGGAAAAACGGGAGGCTTGCACGTGACGTCACATCCGTCTGGGCCGACGCGTCGGATCCATGCTGGAGCACCGCGCGCCGCCGCCGCTGCTACCCTTGCGTTGGCTGATCGCGTAGTGTTCCTGTTTGCGTTGCGTTTTTATGTGAATGTCACCGCTTCTTTTGAGAAATGCCGCCTGTATACAGTAAACCTGCGTTCAACGAGGCATATTGCGCGGGTCTGATCGGGTCGGCGCGTGCGCGATACCAAGAAAAGATAGAACTCTGCGACGATGTGGACCCGTACACGTTGCGACCCGGTGCGGATGCTCCTGCAGGTGCTGTGATCTCCTTGTCAACCTCGGCTGTTTGTTTGAACCGGCGCTTTGCAGCCCGTTCGTAACGCTCAGTGCTTTCGTGATTCGAGCTGTATCCCAGCAAAAGAGTTGGGGCCCAATCCGGGTTGGTTTCGTCCCAGAGC
Source organism: Amblyomma mixtum (assembly GCF_055824585.1). Lineage (NCBI taxonomy): Eukaryota > Metazoa > Arthropoda > Arachnida > Ixodida > Ixodidae > Amblyomma > Amblyomma mixtum. The sequence continues at coordinate 106,620,626 of NC_143019.1, read as the reverse complement.
TTGGAGGGTCTCCCTACAAATGCAAGCAAACGTTATTCTAGCGCAGTGTCAAGTGCGCCTTATGTAAGAATAGCGAAGGCTTACCTGTAACAAAGTGGGCGCCGCACACTCGAATGTTTGGAAGATCGACCCTTAGATCGGAGCGCTTGATACGCGCAAGCCACAGGCTGCGCCGCTTCACGCTAAGTGTTCTCGTTCGCTCGCATTGGCCTTCGACGACCTTCGGAAGGCGAAAAAGGTTTGTGTTCGCCGACTCGTTCCTCGAACTGCTTTTACTGCGGTTTCTGCAGCCAACAACCGCGCAGATAGCCATTTCAAAACAGTGTGCTCACACGACTGCAATGGCAATGGTGCTCCGCTGGTCCGCGGTGCTCCACGATGCCGGCAAACAAAATCGCGTTTGCGGAAGTGACGTCAGTGCAAGCCATGTATAAAGCACAAATTTGTAAAGAATTCACCTGCGCGCTTTAGTTAGCGCAATAATTACAGCGCTTCAATGACCGCAATAATTACGAATAGCAATAGGATAAACCGCAATCAACAAAAAGGGTCTCTTTTTTTGCACCTTTTGCACCTGGTGGGCCCACGGCAAACCGCAGTCAGCGACTGCAAGGCGCCAGGATTCCTCCTTGCCTGCACGTGTTTCTGTGGTGTGGTGTGTGACCGGTCATGTGGTGAGGGCGGAGCCTATGGAGAGGCTAAAGGCCCATTGGACGCTCGACAAGCAACCGGTTTACCTGGCTAGTTGCCTGCGGAATAAATTAAGCCGCAATCTGGCGCGTTTCAGAGCGCTTCATTTCCGACTTTTGGTCTCTCTGGTTGTATTGTAAATAAGTAAAATAAATTTCACGTTTACTGCTTCTCCTGAAGGTTGCCCACTTGCTCCGCATGCAGTTAAGACCTCGGTCTTGATCCCCAGGCAAATCACCGGTAAATTCCCGTATTTCTAGGGTTGTATAGCATTACGAGATGCATCGACGTGTTCCATGTCCCCCAGGTGGTCTTGTGAGTCTTTTGCTAAAAGCAAGTGCCTTGCGGTGAATTTAAAAAATAAATACAAATTTCAAACAAGAAAAATAAAACACAGGATGTCTCCGTGTCTCCGAAGTTATTTCCAAAGAGGACTGCAGGCCGCTGAATTGGCGCTGTCGTTATCTCTTCGTACTCTTAGTCCCCGATTTTTTAATAAAGAGCCATTTTGGAATCTGGGCAGAATTCTTCTTTTTGATTAATAGCAAGCTTTCGAAGTCAGTTAATATTACTGCCCAAAAAATTAAACAAAAGTGAAGTCATATATGTTATCCGTTTGGCTAATGTTACGGTGGTGGTGATATCTGTCCACTAAAAACTTCTTTTCTATTTTTTCGCTGCCATGACCTCGAAGTCTGCGATGAGTGCTTCCAAGTTCAGGTTAGTTGAAAAGGTTCGAAAATTTTCTTGTTTTCTTGTATTAAATGAAAGCCCTGGCACGAGATGCCGAACAAGACGACGAACCATCCCCATCTGAATCCACTCGCCTGACCACTTCGTACTTACGACGCTTCTCGAGGCGTGCGGCTCGTTCTTCCTCCGTCTCCTCGGCTCGCTGCCTCCCCTTGGTTTCGTTCCGAAGACGAAGCCTGGCTTCTTTCAGTCTCTCCGACTCACTTTTCATATCTGCCGATGAATCCCTCCGAGCCGCCCCTTCTATATATACGATGCAACGCGGTTGCACCGGCTCCTCCTCTGACATCATGCCTGACGGTGTGGCGAGCGGCGCTGCCAGCTGCGGCAGTTGCTAGGCAACGGTTCAGCTCGCGATGTGGCCACCGGCCAGAACGAAACGGCGAGAATACGGCCAATGTAGCTTGCTACAAAATTCGGCAGGTGCACAATTAAGACTGCTTACGTGCGGGAATGCGAATGCGTTACTATCCTTGGTTCCACTGACAGCCACCGACAAACACTAACACCCCCCCCCCCCCCACACACACACACACACACACACACACACACGCACTCAGAATGCTGTACGACGAACGGTTGCATCACCATTTTGTACGAAATAATGTTTTTGAGGTAAGGAAATGGCACAGCAACTGGCTCACACCTCAGTGGACACCTCAGCCGCGCCTTAAGAGAAAGCCATAATATTAAAGGTGCATATATCGTCGGTTAGAATCCTTGTCTCAAGCTATCCTAGAACTTCACTACTACATGTGCGTTATATGTAGAAAAAATCTTACCACACCCAGGGGAATTAGGTGCAACGAACGGTTGCGTCACAGTTTTGGTACGAATGTTGTCGGCAACCTGGTCTTCGGAATTTTATTAGATTACAGTAAAGCATTTGGCTGTATAAATCATAGCATCTTGTTGGAAAAACTTGAATTTTATGGAATTAGAGGCACAGCGTTACTCTTACTTAAATCTCACCAGTCCAATATAAAACCGTACGTCCAAATAAATGAATACAAGTCAACTCTTCGAGCAGTTACCTGCAGAGTGCCCCAAGGAAGTATCCTTGGACCATTGCTATTCAGATTTTATATTAACGACATCACTAGTGTGGATAATAAAGCTCGTTTTATAATTTACGCTGATGACACCAGTTTGTTTTTATCCGACGGCACTGGTAGTAAATTACTGGAAAATGTAAACATTCTCCTGGAAAAAATAAAGACATGGTTAGATTACAATCTTCTTTCAGTTAATGTAACAAAACCTAAGGCAATACTGTTTCATCCAAAAAGCAAAAATTGCTGTGAATTCGGTGAGCTGCGTTACAACCGAGACCAGATCCAGTTAGTAAAATCATTCAAATCGCTTTGCGTAATATTCACTGAAGATATGCAATGGGACGACCACATAATTCGTATAGCATTAAATACATCTCGAGCCATAGGATTTATGACATGTTTCAAATGTCTCCCAAAAAAGGTAAAGCTTCTCTTATATCGTGCGTTATTTCGCTCACATCTAAACTACTGTTCTTTAGTATGGGGTACTGCTATACAAACCAGTCTGAAAAACTTGCTGCTCTTCAAAACATGGCCCTCAGAATTCTTCATAACCTGCCATATAGATACTAAACTAAAAAATTATTTTCCAAGAACAAGATTATTAACATTTTCAACCTGTATGCTTATAAACTATGCGCACCTATAAAATAGAACAAAGAAGATGCATTACAAACATATCTGACTTAGCCTCGATTCAGTTATTTCAGTGCACATAGCCACGCCGTCGCAAACCAAACTGTGTAGTACCTGTAGTGAGAAGTAACTATGGACACCAAATGGTAACATTCCAACTTCCCTCACTCATGAACAAATTAATTGCTGCAAACATTGACATAGGAAACATTAGCTGCTCTTACCTCCTCGACTACTCTATTTCTGAAGCCACATTTTCCTAGTATTCGTACTTTAAACTTGTATTCATGTATTGGTTGCTCTTGTTGTGATCTTTTTAACAGCTTTTTTAATTCTTTCTTTTGTTGTTATTGCTTCAACCGTATTGAATTTGTACACACGCTCCTGATTGTGTATTTGTCTGTTGTTTTTTTTCTCTCAGAAGTGCCGTCGCATGGCACTGCCCACTTGCTGTACAGGGGGTGGGAACCTTGTCAAGAGAAAACCGCTTTTATTCCCATCCCCTTCAACACTGTATGGTGATGGAAATAAATTATTATTGTTATTATTATTATTATTATTATTATAAAACTGGCTCCACATGAAGGTCGGCCATTGATGATTATATATCGATGAACGAACTTTGTTGGATTATCTGAAGTTGCAGTGCAGGGCTTGCTGTATGCGTCACACGGCCGCTTGATCCCATCAGCCTATTTTTTTTTAAAGCTGGAGTTTTCTGTACCATCTGCTAGCATGGGCACACTCACACGCTACCGGCTTTTGCTGTAATGGGACTAGTAAAGCCTTCACATTAAAAAAAAAAAAACCTGTGGGGTGCAACGAGAACTGCTATCTCTATTTGTTGACGAACGGCGTTAGGGGACATAAGAAGGATTTCCGGCCGCTTCGCTATCGGGAGAAACACGTGGCCGACTTCCCGCTTCCTTTGCAGTCGAACGCTGGTTACGTTACTGGCGCAGCCGGTATCTGTGAAATGCTTCCATCACATTTCTCGTCTGTGTTCGCCAGGAATCGCAATAGGGCTATTGCAATGCAGATCATCAGCCCATGCTCCGCAATCAAGCCTAGAGTTTAGAAATATTACTCCCACTACTCAGAGTCAGCCACCAAAAACATCCCAAGGAGTTGATTCCGTTCTTTTTTCCGTGTTAAATGGCTGTGGAGATGTCTTAGCGTTTTCCCCACTTGATATATTTAGAGCATCAATCAGCATTTTGAATTTTCCTATCTCTTGGAAGATGTGATAGTTTCAGTTCTTCAAGAGGCAGTACGCACTGCCGCCGGAAAGTACAGGCCTGCCGTCTGTTAGCCATGGCTGGCATTCGAGAAAATCGTTCTGTTGAAATATTCTTTATCCGTTTGTTGGGCAGTGTAGCTAACAGGTTGGCGCTGTTCCTCTCGACTGTAGGCCGACATTCTACGTGGAGAATATCTCCTGGACTGTTCCAATAGCACGCCGTCACAAGGGTGTCTTAGTTCGTGATTTATGTGCGCAACTGGATCAGTTGCACGTTTTGCTTCACAGCCTGGGAGTCAAGAACTTGTGTTTGAACCTGCTTGGCATGATGGCAAGTGCATGCCGAGCGTGAACTTGTACGAGATGTTATGCAGTTCACCTACAAGAGTCTGGTGATCTATAAACTCGTGTATGCCGATTCGTCTGGAATAGTATCGGCCGCGTTCCTTCTCCGCTTATTCCGAATCAGTAAAAGTGGAAGACTGCAATCGCGGTACCTTGTTTTCCTCCACAAATGAGTTCATAGACGCATTGAGTCCTCCATGTGGCCGGTCTGACTCAACGAACAAGCTGTGTTATGCATTCCTTTGTGCAACCTGATCACATTTGTGCGAGTGATGTGGCTCTGCAATTACGTGGTGGCATCTGATATTCAAGTATTTCTTCGGTACTTGGCAACTTCCAAGGAAGGCTTGCAGAGCTTTTTGGACGTCGACGCCTTTTGACTGTTTCTCACCTCCTTGTTGTTTTTATTTTCGTCTCTTAAATTGTTCTTTTCATCTTCTGTCGTACCATACATGGCAGCAGTAGGTGTTTTACTGTGAAAGGGTTCTCCAAAATAAATATATACTTATCAGGAATGGTTTCTTGGCAGCTGATAAATAATTGTAAGCAGAATTAAGTAATCGAAAACTAAAAAATCACAGAAGTGAAAAAAATTGTTGGTTGTTTTTGGAAGAGCCCATCCTTTTTCAAGATTTTTGTTTCTTTCTTTTCCCTCCTTTTTCAACAGCGAAAATCTTATTGCATATATTCGCCATTTTGGAGAGCGTGCTCTTTTTCACGGCTCAAGTTACATAGCTCTTCCTTCTCTTCATAAGGGGTTGGTATCTGAAAAGATGCTTGACACAAACAAAACAAAAAGCAACCGTATATATACCAGGCGTTCCTGGGAAGACCGCCATTAATGTTTAAACATAGGGTTTTTGAGGTAAAGAAATTTTGCGGCATAGTAATTTTAGTTTTAGTTTTTGTAGCCGTCAAAAAGATGGTGTACTCGCACAGCGTTGATTGTCCCCAGTTATCGCCCTTTCACTCCTTTGGATTGTGCGCGCGCGCATCTTCATGCGAGTTTTCTTTTTCCTCTTCCCTTCAAAAATGTCATTTGCTATTCCAGCCTTGCCTCGTGCTCTTCTGTTGTTCTAACTGTGTTGCACCGTTTGGCTGGTTTTCGGACGATTCTGGTATGAGAAAGGCCTTTCATATTTACTCCGCGAGGGGTTTGGGTAATGCTTTGGCTGGCTGACGAATGGTCTGCGTGACGTGCTGTGCATCCATACGACTAAGAAGGGAGGTGAGAAATAGAGTTTATACGTGCATATGTAAGGAGGCAGAAGTACACGGGCGAACGGTGCACGCTCAGCAAAGATCCCCTGAAAGGAAGGCAAGAAAGGGCGTCTAAGAATCAAAGGATTCACAACTGACTTGTCTAGCTTGCTTAAAGTTGATACCACCGCTGCTTATCATGAAAGTGAACAGTTTGGCGTCAGCCAGAGTTTGTTTCTAGCATATTAAAAATATTGGAGGTAACCCCTCGGTAAGAAGGTGAGAAGAGATACCTCGGAGAGATAATAGGGGAGAAGAAATACCTTAACTGAAAGATCGTAAATAATCAATTGATGTCAGAGGGGTCCACCGCAGGTCCAGGGGTGGGAATGGGCATGGAATGAATGGAATGAATTCATAATGGAATTCATAACATGTCGTTCACGCATGCACATGGAGCGGCGTGTCGCTTTCAGAGCGTGTGCCAAGGGTTTTGGGGCTCTTGTTTCCCCACGAGGAATCGAAGAAAACCCCTTTGTTTTGCGAATGAAATAATATTTCCCCTTCTTTGAATAGGGCCAACTATTTATGACAACAGTGCTGGACTCTTTGGTTAATCAATTGGATGCGACGCGGGATGGCGTGGTAAGGTTTGTTGTTTCAATAATTTGCTTACTGTGGCATGCAGATGGTTCAGTAGGAGCCAACATGTGCCTCCAAAGAGGGTAACACTCTGCCCGATGGCTGCATCTAGAAGTTTTCAGTGCAATCTGTGAATGCAAATGGTATCCACCCGCAATGCATCGAGCTAAAGCGTTCCTCGGTGGTGATGACAGTTGCATGTCAACATACGATCGAAATATGAAGGTGTGGTAGATGGCTGCGTATCGCTTTGAAGCGGCATCAGTTACTGTCAGGTGGTTGCTACTGTTTAGGTCTACGTTTCTACAGCGGGCCGCTATGTGTTCGCGTTCACGCAAGATAGGAATTCGGGCTTCGTGAATAATGTTTACTTGCACCAGTGCATTGTCCACAGTGCTCAGGAGGCAGCAAACTGATAAGAAAATACCTAAGGCTTATCATATGTTAGTCAACCGCAGTGTGGGATTGTTGCTTCCCGGCTGTGCGGGCGCAGTTTAAGTCACCAGCCGTTAGCAGCGCTGCCACTCTGCGGTAACGGCTGCAGGAGAGATCAATGCGATATGACCTCATCAAGAAGCGTTACCGTGTACGACGGTGCACACGGAGTGGACTTATTCATGGTTTGACGAACTGGGAAGTATGATCGATGTTCAGCGTTATAGACAACGTGTGTTGGGAGGCCAGTGTCATATATGGCCGTGTTGGAATGAATAGAGATCGAGGCTTGCCCGGTCTCACGCACAAAACCGCGATGTCGAAGGTGCGTGGAAGACGAAGTGGAGGTAACACAGTAATAATTTTGGTGTCCTCTTTCAGGCCTCAGGAACGTGTTCGACAGCTCTTCGTCTGCTTTTCGGCCTTCTTCGGGATTCCGATCAAACAATGCAGCAAGTACACTTTCCTCAAATTGAGATGAACCTCTGATAGGCCAATATAAAAATGGGGGAGAGTGGTGAGTTGCTCCTTGGTGGAGAGTTTGCTCCTTGGTATAAAAATATTATCAGCACGTTTGCGATAGTTAGTGAAAGAGTTCCATCTCGAAATAGGTTGCGGAAAGTTGTGGCCTGACGAGTAGTTGAGCTGGACCTAGAAGTACTTCTACTGATAGTGAACCTACGGTGATGTATAAATACGAGAAATGATTAAAACTGTCCGAAGCGAACCTACCGAATTAAAAAATTAAGCGAAAAGGTTTCGAATTCCGGGTTCTGCATACTGGAGGGTGCCAAGCTCTCAAAGTACATTTAGTTGCGGGGATATTGGCCTTCCATAACTGCGATGGCAATTTATTTCTCACGATTATGCAGATCGAGCTTACGGAACAACCAGATAAGAAATTGGCTTTACTGGTTGCCTGTGAATAAGCGATAAGGGCCCCTTGCTGCTTCCCGCTTATCAAATCACTCAAACGTTTCAAGCCCATATTGTTCACCCCGAGAAATTGTCTAATAACTTCGTCTTTCGCCTTTCGTCTGTTAAGCTTACAAAGAAATCCTTTCACGGAAGTCCCTACTCTCCCAGCTGGTGCACTGTATCAATGTTCTTGCTCGCATTTCGTAGCGTATGTTTTCTCTTGTGAGTTAGGCTGCATCCAGTCAAAACGAATTGAAAAGCAAGCACATGTACGGTATTATAAAAAAGGGCGACTCGCTCACCTTGCATGCACTCGTATGTCGCTTCGATCTATTGAACGATGCTTAAGCAGACGGATATGTTTTACCCACCGGAGTATCCGACAGTGTTTACAGCCCTCCGTATTTGTGCGGGGTAATGAAATTAATAAGTAATTACTTAATTGTGTAGCGTCACAAAAGCTTGCTGTTTTTACCAAGGTAACCTAAAATGAATGCGTAGCACGTTCTGGTTCCACTGATTTTTGAGACGGAGTAAGACACCGCACAAAGGGTCAATTGCTTTGATTTTGAAAACAGGCTCATTTCTGAGAAGAAAACGCACATGAGGCTTTCCTTTCTTAAGAAAGCGTATTTCCGAAAGAAGCGGATGCAGGATTTCCGTGGAGTTCGACGGATCTCCTTCAGATGGGAGGCAGCGCGTGGAAACGCCCTCCAGCCCTCCTCTCCCGCAGCCTCCCGGGCCTCGCACAATCTCTCGTCACATGTATTCCAGGAGGCTAATTTACTATTCCCTTGCAGTACGCGTGTCTGCGTCGCGTGTGATGTGTGTGCGTTGGGCGGACGGCTCCCAGAAGAACTTTCCCGAGTCGCTGTGTTCCATCAAACTGAGAAATCACCGTACTCCAAACAGAGCGATCTAAGTGTGAGTCCTTTAAGACCCCATTTTTTGTGTAACATGTGCGTGCATTGGATGTAGAGTGCTGGCCGAGCAGACTGTTCATACAGCTACGGATGGACGAAGACTGAACAGTGGCGTCGCCGTTATGTGACGCCGCAGCAGTCAACTTTCCCTCAGCGGACCTCTGCCAGTTGAAAAAAAAAGATGTGTGGCCTTGCTTCTGAGTTCTCTTAGCCTTGCTTCAATACTTCGACCGCGCAGTGGTGGAAGGGAATGCGAAGACGTCGACCCCGACTTCTCCTGTGACCCTCCGCGAAGCACTTAGTTTTTGTGATACATACTGGAGGTCACTGTTGACAATGGGTGGGTTACGTTCTTACCAGCGCCCTGACTCAATTTTGCACTGATGCTTTTGTTTGTCCTTGAGACAGATCAACCTGCTATGAACGTCGGGCTCGAGCGTAACTTGCAGATCGACGAGGAAAGTTCGAGAAAATTATAACGCACATAATCATCCGGGAACAAGAGACCTGCAGTATGGTTACTTTTCGTGTGATTGTCATAGTCTGCACGCTGGCTGCTTCGTGCATTTCAGTGCATGCTGAGTACAAGTGGCCGCCGCATCGGAAGAAGGTCAACGCAACATGTCCGGAACTCCAGCGCTGCTCCTGCGAGACTACGATGGGGGGGGGCTTTGTTGACGTGCACTGACGTGTCTAAAGCAGAAGAAATCGACGCAGACATTGCCATGATGAGAGGAGTACATTTAAAAAAGCTAACATTGAGGAACGTCGCAGTCATCGATCTACCTGCTGATTGGTTTTCCAACAGCACAATTAAATTTCTCGCTATCGATCATTGCCCTTTGCGCGACATCGGAGAAACGACAATAAGTTCCCCAACCAAACTGTTGAAAATCGCCTTGAAAGCAACTCTGCTGAACAATCTGCCATGCGGTTTGAGCGCCGCTAAGCGCTTGCATCATATCATTGCAAGTGGAAATACCTTCAGAGTTCTGCGGGGCTCTCTGAACTTGCCCGAATTATATCAGTTGGACCTACGGTCCAACGGCATTGAAGAGGTGGACGAAGAATACCTGAGTGGCTTTACCAAGCTGAAGGTCCTGTTGTTGTCGCACAACAAGATCCAGCACCTGTCGCCCGTTCTCTTCAAGAAATCAAGAAATTTAAGAGAAGTCCGAATAGCCAGAAACCGCATCACAGTAGTAAATGGCGTGTTTGACGACTTGCGCTACTTAGAGGTAAGCGTATTATTGTTTCATTACTTTTAGCTCTGCTTCAAATAGCAGCTATGAGTTAATTAATGGTTCGAAGACATGCTATGTAACCTTACCCCAAATGAGTACCTTACTCATACGAGCACACCACGACAGTACCAAGTATTCTTTCCTCTTCTTTAGCATTCCTTTCTGGATCATGCTGAACATGGCTGAACGCCGCAATCGAAGCCCCTTCTTGCACGGTACAAAGTGGAGCGTATATCTGGTTTTGAATGGAAAAGGCTTGACAAAGTGCGAAATCGAGTACTGGCTCCGACACTCAGCGCATTTAGGTTTATGATTTCTCCTAGTTTAAACTTTCTGAAGCATTTGAGAACACAGCTGCTGGAGTGCGCACAATATTATTACATCACAGTGCATTGTTGAGTAGATGTGCTAGTTTTCTCGTAACTGTCTCATGCCTGAGGTTCCACGCAATCACTACCGAGCGCCATCTGAGAACGCCGTCCAGAAAAATGAAGAAACCGCGACACACATTTTTAAAGGGAGGTTATGGGCTACAGGAGTGCACAAGTTAACAATGCTCAGCATAATTAAATATCACTTTGCCAGGAACATAAAGAAATTTCTTTTACAATAGGCACCGCTGAAGGTTTATTGCATCCACACTAGAGTTCGAAAACAGTTTTGCCAGTTGCCTCTAAACTCGCTCAGTTAGTTCACCCTATGAGCTTAAGAAATCAAGCTATGTTGATTACAAGGCTGGCCATACACGTGACTCATTGTGGTAGGTTATTGGTTCAGCACCAAGACCCATCATTCAAAACAGGCGTCTCTCTAATAAGCGGACTTCAGGTTTGCGCCCGATGCTTTTACTTATTTCCGGCGTCTTCTCCGGTCCGAAGTTTTATGTCTTAAAATGATGTCATACTATAGCTTTCCGCCTTGATTGAATATCTACTCCTCGTACACTATTAGAAGCCATCTTAAAGCACCCTCTCGGAGAGCTAAAAAGGGCAGTTTGGCAATAAATTTAAATGTCGGTTTAATATTCCGGCTGCTCCCCCCTTACCTTAGCAGAGTTTGCATAAGCCTTATATTTCGCCTCACCACTCACTCTGGAGCATTGGGGTTTGAGTCACTAAAACCGCTCACCATACCTTGTTCAACCATGAGCCACAAACTGCCAGATGTCTTCTTCCCAACCTGGGAGGTTTATTCAAAGGTCGCCGCTGCGCACACATAAGACCACGTAGTGTCTAACCCAAAGGAAACAACTACGCCAACTACACAAGTGCAACGAAAGGAAAAAAACTCGAGTCAGCCTACACAGTCAGGAGAAAACGCGGCAGAAAGGTGCATATGCTTTTTGACGAGCCTCATGGAAGACGTAAAATGGTGGGACCCGTTTAAAAAAACCTCGTCTGTTTGAAAGATCACCCTTGAGCAGGCATTGATCGCGCGCAACCAATATGTCGAAGTGTTTTATGGCCGTAATTATTCCACCATTTAAAAGCGCTTTCCCACTATGCGTCTAGGGCGTTGTCCACACCTAGCAAGCCGGCAGGCTAATGGGCAGATGTTTGCAGGCGCGCTGAGCAAATCACTGTCAGTATATCCTGGCGTGTGGGAGGAAATCTGCTTCACTGATACCATGTTGTGTTCTATTGTGTTGACGTTTCCGGCGTGTCACTAGATACGTTTCGAAAACATATCCAGTTACTCAATTTGCACTTCTTCACCCACAGCGATGAATCATGGCCCAGCTCAGCCCTGGCTCCGAGTCAATGACTCAGTAACTCACACCGGTGGCTCAGACCTTGGTTGTTTGAAAACACCTCACGATTGCAGTGATTTAAACCAGAGCAAAAACATGCAGGGATTTTTTTATTTGTCACCTTGGTCACTGCAAAATCACTAGAGCGAACATTTTACATCAAATGGAGAACTTAATTGGCAACCACGTGCCACCAGAGAGACAAAATCTCCCAATAAAGCGATTATGCTTCATATGCTCCAGAAAAAAAATGAAAATAGCCAACGCTTTGCTTGTTTCGATGCCTATCGGCTTTTTTTCGGATGTCGCAAAGATAATTTCGATGGAATGCTGCTCCTGATTGTTTCATTAAAAATTTTTTTCAGACAATCACCCTCGAGAACAACTTGATAGTGGACATCAGTGAACTTGCGAAATCGAGGATGCCATACCTGAAAGAAATTAACCTCGCCCACAACAAGATTGGCGTGGTACCTAAGTTCGCATCAGCAAATTGCGTAATAGAAGCACTCCGCTTGGGCGACAACCAAATAAGCGACATAGAGCCTACAGCTTTCAAGGCGCTTCAAAGACTCCGTCGTCTGGATCTCAGCAAAAACAAAATAAGTTACGTAAATGCGTCTGTTTTAGTAGAGAATCAAACTTAGAATTTCTAAACATGAATGAGAACCAGCTGACCAACTTGGCAGAGATGTTCACGCACACACGCCGAATGAAGGAAATTATATTAACTTCCAATCGCATAACTAGCATCACCGACGTGTTTAAATATCTCGGAAGTTTAAGAAAGCTATTTCTCAGGAACAACCTCATCAGCCACGTTTCCGACGACAACTTCAAAGACAATACGGACCTCCTGGAGTTGCATCTGAGCGAAAACCACATTCATTGGTTTGGTAGGAACGCGTTCCGTGGGCTCGTAACTCTTAAAAATTTGCGTTTACGAAGAAATCAGTTGGTTTCTCTTAATGGCTCCATGAGACACCTCGCAAATATGAAATACTTTGATGCCGCCTTCAATAATATACAGTACTTAGAAAAGGGTGAATTTGGACGAAACGCGTTCCTCGCCTACATCTCCCTGATGGGAAACAACATCACCAGCGTGGAAGGTGCCTTCACAGGAACTGTACATCTGAGAGGTCTCGGCCTCGCAGGAAATGGGATTGAAGTTCTGCGCCGAACGGATTTTCCGCAACGCATGACAACTACACCAAATGTGACCGTGGACCGTAAGCTATCATATTTCGTTACCACTTTCCAAACCATCGACTTCTTTCAAAAGGTCGAACATAAAGACACTCGCCAATTACTGGCGGATACGGCGTGCCCTGTTAGTGTATTAAGGAAAAAACACAGGTCAGTAAGGTTATATGCTATTACTTTTTATTTGAATAACCGAGCCGAAACATTAAACATTATAGAACACCGCAATATGAAGTGGATGTAAGTTAGCGTATTCGAAAGGAGGTAAAAGGGTAGGTGGCGGTCAATTGATTTCAGGCTAGGGAAACTTAAAAACGTTCTTATTTCATGCACCAATCCGTGCCAATTCAGAATCTTCATGAGCTCCCGGAAGCTTCATATATGCACAGATAGCTCTTCGGGAGGCTGCCAATATTGTACGCAGATGTGCTGTTTTCTGAGAAATTCGTCTTTTCCTCTAGCGGTTCCTTCTGCCATTCCCATTTTTTCTTTTGCGCTTGCGCTTGTTTGTTAACTGCAGTTGTAACTAGGCAAAATATGTAGCGTTTATAGATCTCGACGAGTCCTCATACCGCGACCGGCGAATTGGTGCCGAGGTCAAGGAATGCGCGGCTGCCCCAGCACGTCGCTGTTTCAAAAAAAATCCACCTGTGGAGCTTGAGAAATGCAAGCTGCTTTTCGCGAGCAAAGTGTGGAGCAGCTCCCGCAAGCCAGAGTGTTGCACAGATACCTAGTTCTTCAGAGAGCCTATCTATTGCACACTCACGCCCTCTCTTGTCCCAGTTATTTTCTTTTTAATCGTTTTCATTTTTGCTGACTCATTCTTAGACAGGCGTCCTCCATACAAGTAGAGAGGGAGGGGAGAGGGGAACGGCTGGCAGGTGGCAGCTGAGAGAGGGTAATTCCCCCGCCAGTGTTGGAAGGTGAAGGCTTCACACAGACGCCTAGGCCGGATGCGGACGGCCTACAGATCTCGCCTTCATGGCCCTGCTAATGCTGTCGCAATGAAATGTTCAAAGAAAGGAGCAGAAACACGACTAGAGAAAAGGAATGCGGGTGCCGGCCAGCGATCGAATAAACACTTCTCTATTAAATTTGAATATGTAGACCCGAGAGCTGGTATTCACTAATACCACATCTGCTCGCATTGTAGGAGCTCTTTCAAACAGAACGGGCTTTTCAGCCATTCTAATCAGTCTAAATAAATGAACCACGGTAATAAATCAAACTTACTTAATAAATTGAAAAATGGGCAGTAGTCTCGTGGATACATCGCACTCATAATGAACATAGCAAGAAGCACTCTGCGTTCTAATGATGGCCGACACCAATACGAAGGTGAGAAATAGGCAGGTAGACGAGCCGGCATTGCAGAAGTATCGTATAAATTCCAGAGATAACCGTACAGAAATCGTAGCAAATTCTTTAGAAGGAAATAACTTACGAATCCTTAACAGCGTCTTACTTCAAAGAACGATAGCCAGCGGATTTAAAAGAGCCCTCACTGGTGGTCGAAACTGAAGGCCACTTCGCAACGTACTATCGGGACAAAAGTGGTGTACTCCACGCGGCGGGAGCCGGAGCAAAGGAAGACGGGCATTTTGGCGATCTAAAGCACGAAACATTGAAATGAGTCAAGCGACATACCTGCTGACATTAAAGGTAACGCATTGGATGTCTCGATCCCAGATGCCGTCTGTAGACGGCGTTGCAACGCAGTTTTCCGTTGCTCCGGCTCTCGCCCCGTGGAGTATACCCCTTTCGTCCCAGATAGCACATCCCTTCTGTCAGCATACTGGGTGCAGATGTGTCCGACAGGCTTGGCTGTAGCTACCGTAAAATCACCATCATCATCATTAGCATTATGAGCCTGACTACGCCCACCGCAGGGCGAAGGCCTTTCTCATATCTCTCCAATTAACCGGCTTGTGCCAGCCGCGGCCATGCTATCCCCGCAAAATTCCTAATCTCATCCACCCATCTAACTTTCTACTGCCCCCTGCTATGCTTGCCTTCTCTTGGAATCTATTCCGTCCACCTTGATTACAATCGGTTATCTTCCCTTCAAATTCCATACGCTGCCCAACCCCATTCCTCTCGACTTCGACAATGGTGTAATTAACCCGCCTTTCTTCTCTCACCCACTCTCCCTCTTCCTCTCTCTTTACGTTACACATATCATTCCTCTTTCCATAGCACGCGGCGGTGACCTTGTGATAAGCTGAACGCTAGTCGTTATCCTCCACGTTTCTGCCTCATTGGTGAGCGCCGGTAAGATAAAGCTGTTGTATTCCAGAGGGATATTGGTAAACTGCCACTCATGATCTGAGAGAATATGCCAAATGCGCTCCACCCCATTCTTATTCTACTGGTTATATCCTTCTCATGATCCGGATCAGCGGTCACTACCTGCCCTAAGTAGACATATTCCCCTTATTACTTGCAGCATCTCGCTAGCAATTGTAAACTGTAAATTTCGAGGCGGCAGAATTCTGAAGTCTAAAATAAGCCCGAAAATGATAGTCCGTTGATGAATCAGGAGGACAAAAAATCAAGTGCAAACCTGTGAAATAAAAAATATATATATATATATATATATATATATATATATATATATATATATATATATATATATATATATATATATATCCAAATGCATGTTACAATAGCCTAAGTCACAAAGCGCTGGCGGCCTTGTCGGTTCCCAGCCGGTGACAGAATGCCAGAAGCAATGTAGCACTTACAATAACACGAATATAAGTATAAAATCAAATCGAACACAACTCAGCAGTGACTCAAATTTGAGTCCGCTTTAACTCCTTCTCAGGTAATACTAAGGGACATATTCTCAATAATTTTGCGTAATATAAATGCTGATAGCGTACAACGTTATAGCGTTTTCTCCACATCTACTCGATACTCACAGCAACAAAAAATTTGAGACCGTGCCCAAAATCTCGTATTCTGCCCTGTCCGAACGGCACAATCATAACATAACCAAAACCAAAGATAACTTTATTAGGCGTAGGAGGTACGGTACCTAAGAAGGCTTCTGGAAATGTCTGCGGCGGACCAAAACATTGTTCAATGAAACGTCCGAAAACAAACCGAAGACAGGTCCCGTAAACTAGAAAAACTAATTATGCAATTATTGTACACGACAGGAGTGAGTGATGTAATCAGTGCAGGCTGCATTCTAGGCAACGTAATGCGATAATAAAAGTTGAAGAAATTTTTTTCAGCCACCTCTACGTAGCGCTCCTCATAAATGGTGCTGTTAGTGACATTCTGTCTCTTTTTCTGTGTCTTCTTTTTCCGCGAGAGGCACAATCAATTATTTATTTTGTACACGGGGCTTAACTTTATTTCCATGAAAAAATCCCAAGGAACACTCACGAATTCGTAGAAGTGTCTTCTATTGCCATAGCTTCTGTCCCAGCAGCTCTGACGTCGCTTCGTTGCATCCTATCTCTTCGTTGTGCTCCTCGCGGAAGTTTCTGTTCCCGCAGGAAATTGGCTCGGAAGCTTCTTTACCATTAAAAAGGCACTGAGAGCTGTGGTAGCATTCATCACAAACATAGGTGATCTTGAGCGCTTAGAAAACCACATACCTATTCCCCTGTAATCCCTGTCTCAAAGTGTACTCAAATAATTAATAATACAACCATATACCTGCTTGACTGCGCTGAGACAAGCAAATCAACCGAACGGTTTCTGGAAAGAGATGTGCAAAAAAAAAAACAATTTTTCATGAGATTCCTGATAATTTTGCAGAATAAAACTCATCCAAATAATAAGGGAGTTAGAAATTGTTTTTCAGCATTTTATCGAACCTAAGGAACAGTAGTGCTTGAAATTAGTTCTCGCACTTAGAGAATGCAGCCTTGTGGACGCAATGTATTCCTCACCATTTCAGTAATAAATTGACGTCATTTAAAAATAGGTCCCTAGTCACTGCAGTAAGCGTGGATATTTATACAGATGCTTAAAGATATATCTATTCGTAGAGTTTCGTAGCGCGACATTCTACGTGTGTATCTGCCTCCAAAATTCCATACTATTCTTTCAAGCTACGCATGCAACTCAGTGCCTCAAGACGTGGAATTCCTTTTTAGTATCAAAGAGGCGTTGCGTAATACGCTAATCTTATTTCGCAACGCGAAAGTGAAATGGGCAGAGTGACAAACTTCACTTGCTCCTCTCGTTCGATGGCCAATGAGCGTGACACGCAGCAGCTAACGTGACACACTGGAGAAGTTCGAGGAAATATTGACTGCATCTAGTGCGTTATATGGCCGCTTTTAGAAACACTCTCATCGCTTAGCATCGAATGTTTTCTTCATGATCATGTGAGAATATAGAACCATGGAACAGGGGTATGCATAGTGCCCGAGAATCCCTATTTTGTACCTGAAAAAGTACTGATTTCCTTTTATATGACTAAATGACTATATCTAGAGCATCTGTAAAATAACTTTATCAATGTCTTTTATCCACAGCAACTTGCTTACAGTGTTGTCTTTAATTTGTTTCCGGTTCCAGACAACCCTTTGCTATGTGACTGCAGATTGGCCTGGCTTGTACGGCACGACAGTGAAGTGCGCTTAACGCGGAAACCGATGTGTGAAAGCCCACCCTGGATGAAAGGAAACTCGCTCCACACCTTGACGGAGGCGAACTTGACCAAATGGCAGGATGACTGTGAAGCGGGCTGCAGCTGCACCTGCCGTGATGACGGATTCGGAAACCGAGGCATCGTCGTGAACTGCTCGTCGGCAGAATTGAACCGGTTACCCAAAACGTTTCCTGAAAACGCGACTGATTTGGATCTGCGCAATAACCGCCTCGAAGATATCGATGCCTCTTTCAAAAACGCCGCTCCGCATGTGGAAGTGCTTTTTTTGCGAAATAATCTCATTTCAAGGCTCAGTGCGAATGCCCTTCCCAGCAAAGTGCACTCCCTCGATCTTAGGGGCAACAACCTGATGCAATTTCCACACGCCCTGGTGATGGAACGCAACCTTACTTCGCTCTGGCTGTCCGGCAACCCTTTCCAATGCGGATGTGATGATTATTCATTCAGGCAGTGGCTGGAAGCTCACAAGAATGTGGTAAGCCTCACCAGTGACAATCAGAGTAATCTGTGAAAGAGGGGTCTTCAAAATACCATATTTTACCATACCAAATTAAGTTTATTTTTGCAGTTTGGTGGTCTCTTCTTTCTTCCTACACTTTTTACCCCATTCCGTAGGCCTATTTTGCCTGCCTTTCTTACAGATTCCAGATGCCAGACACATCACATGCGCTGAAAGTTTCAACGAACTTGTGTCAGAGAGGAGATTTATCACCTTAGGGGAAAGCCAACTATGTCCTCTGTCTTCTCCAGCATACACGACATATCTCCTGTACGCCTTCGGTGCGTGTCGAGACGCAAGCCATTTGCACTTTTCGATCATTACTGTATTGTGTAAATAGTTCTTGCGCCAACACTGAGCAACTCCGATTCTCCACCTTTGTATACGCACGCAGTGATGCTGGCCGTGATCCTAACACTCTCAGCGGCGTACTTTTACGGCGAACGGCACCTGAAGGAATGGCTGACCATGAGAGGTGTCTGCAGCTGGGTGCGCTGCATCAGGGAAGGCGACCTGGATGCAGAGAAGGTGTTCGACGTGTTCTTATCTTACAGCAGCAATGATGCAGGCTGGGTCCACGAACAGCTGATGCCGGGACTAGAGGCTGTCGGCTTATCCTACTGCACCTATGAGCGGAACTTCAAAGGTGGTTTACTGCTGCAAGACATCATCCGTGACGCGGTCGCCTGCTCCAGGAGGACAGTGCTCCTCCTCACCCGGTAAACATGTTACCTTTCATGCGCATAAACGGATGTGCAGCTCTTACTCAATCCTAACGACTTCTCGGTCCTTTGCATGTCTGAAAGCAACGGGCGCTGCATCATTTGGTTGCTGACGAGTACTGTGCGATCGTCTACTTCGGCTCTACGCCAGAACTATGCCCGATCAGTCAGGCCAAACACTTCCGGCCACTTTTGATTTCTTTAGGAATTTTGGACTTCGGCGCTCCTAGAAAGCCAACATAAGTGATCCATGTAAATTTGAGCCTGTTCTAGTCTTCAAAAAGTTTTTCATCGCTTCCCCTCCAATAAACAAAATTGTTCTGACCTCTGCATACGCGTAGGCATGTCTGAGTTTCAGGTACTTCTCCACTTCCGTCGCGGGTAGCCATGCATAGCTGAAAATATCACCCTAGGGTAGGACGTGTTTTTCAGCTTCAAAGCTGCGTTCATTTTGATTGGCCAAAGTGACTGATGTGAAGCATACTTCGGTAAGTAAAGGCCACAGACACTTCAAATTTACGGATAACATGAACTCTGAAATGTACCCCGCAGGCTAGGAATCATTGCTCTTGGACCATTTCTACGATTGTTTCATAATACAAGGTGAAGTGTACGCAATAATTGTGGGAATTTTGTGATATTGTTTCTCATCTCCCGCGTTAGTCGGTTAAGTATAACTTATGGAACGTTTTGACCCGCATTTTGCACTCCACAGATTTTATGATGAATTAACAGATGTACTTTTAGAATTACTCTTTTCAAGGCAAATGCTGATGATGCGTTCTCACTCCTGCAGGAACTTCGTAGCAAGCGAGTGGTGCCGCTGGGAGTTCCGGTTGGCGCATCAGAAAGCCCTGGAGGACAACGTCAACAGACTGATCATTGTGCTTCTCGACGAGGTTGCCCCTGGTTCTTTAGACGAAGACCTGCGCCTCTACATGCGGGCGGCGAATTACCTCCGCTGGGGAGAGCCAAACTTTTGGGACAGGTTCTACTGCTCGATGCCCAAGAAGGATGCAAAAAGGAAGCTCATCAAGCACAAACCACTGCAGCCTGCTCTTCTCGAAATCATCTGTACTGAATCGAAAGAGGCCGCGGCTTAGAATGTTTAATTCAACTGCATTTATGATATGAGTAAGATAGCAAGGCTCGTAAGCATCTGTGCCTCGTCTCGTTGCGTATAGAGGTTTGTGCTCTGGACTCTGGTCCCTTCCTACGCCTGTGAGAACGTTTGCTCGAGACTATAAAAATTACAGAGTACTGCCTGCCGGGAAGAACTTGTAGCACTTAATAACGCACTCCATACAAAACGAGTCAGTGTCAGACGTTGCAGATGCCAAATAATATTGAAGAAAGAGACCTTGGAGCGCGTGCATCAAACAGACTCGTAAAAATAAAGTGGACGCAATACAGAATAGGGTACTCTTGTTTCATTCTAATAAATTATGACAGCTCACTTAATATGTGAAAAGCGAAAGCGAACTTTAAAAGCCGGTTCCTAAATGTGGAATAAAATACCCCAAGTGGAAGACTTTGCGCGATGTTTGCCCTTCTAAAACTGGTCGAAAAGCATTTAATGCACCCACCTTAAGTTCGCAGAAGAAAGAACCACAATTCAAACTTTACGTATTTCCTCCTAGAAGTGCTTTTATCAGAGCAGACTACGAAAAGAATCTTTCACCACCAGACGTTGTTAATGTCATGCCAAATTTGGTCTTTTTCTGAAAAGTTCAGGATTTTATGTTGTGTGCATTCAAAAGTGAATCCCCCCCCCCCCCCCCCCCCACCTGCTTTATTGCAAAACTGGCGAAGATAGTAGAACAGAAATTTTAAAAATACGTCTTGAGACGTTCGCTCGCACAAGCATCAAAACCTGCAAAACAGTCATTAATTTCCTGCGTTGTAAAACGATAAAAATATATTTTTTTCTCTTCAAGAAAGAATACATAGTCAACTTAAACTATGATTGAAATAAATTAAAAATATTGCCTGTGTCACTCACCTGCAGCCGTTAAAAGGAAACTGCAGTTAATACTTCCCGAGGAAGGTTTTTGATGTCTGAAGTTTTTCTTCTTAAAGGCGCTATCACAAAGCACACAGTGAATACCCACTTCATCGTTTCAGTGACCTGCCGTGAAAGGTATCTTGGGTTTAGCGCTCATGTTTGTCTTTCGTTCTTCGTGTTCCTGTCCTGGTTACGCTAAAATTATGTATTATTTGTCACAAATCCAACTAGCCCAACATCTAGCTCTTTAAAAGAATGAAAGTCTGGAGGAAGGAACTAATTAGTTTGTTGCATCTGCCTTCGTGCTGCTTGTTTCGATCGTGCATAGAGTGGTCCGCTGTGGCTGCTAGTTAGTGTGTCATCACACTAATGGTAGGTTGTGATTGTGTGTGCGCAAATGATGTGCTTGTGCCATGTTGCATCCCATAGCTCTACATATTTGAAATAGGATGGTGCCAAGCTGTTATCTTAGGTTGGTTCTTAGTTGCCCGTAACACAAAGCAGATTTAAGCATGGTGCTCTTCTAAGCAACGCTTGACCTAATACGGTATGTGAAAAGCAGAAAGGTTCGCAATCTCGAAATAGTTCAGTTCAGAGCTTCCTAAGATCTGCTGTTCAGGGAAACTTCAAGTGCTTAGGTTTGGATTAATGCAGTTACTTTTCTGCATTACCTCTTGCGAGGGAAGTTTACAGCACTTAGAGGTAAATGACCTCAGCTGCACCTAAACCATACTGCAGTTGTGTAGACCAAGTTTAAAGTGAACATATTCAAATTCACACGTGGTAGTTCCCAAGGGAGGATGTGCAGTAGCTCTGCACTGGAGCTTTTCAAGCATCTCTGGCGCATTTGCATGATCCTCGCATTCAATACGGAGTTGAGCAAAACACTACTGTCCTTGCCTTTTTCCATGTGCATATGTCGACAAATGACGGAGACGCTGTTTTCTGTCACTATATTTTAAAAGTTGAAAGCTGTACACATGCACCATAAACTCACGAAACTTCCCAGAATTCCCTTGGTGGCTACGCTGGAAAGTGCGAACTTCGTATCCGGCTTCGCTAGTGCTTGGCTGAAAGTGTGAATGCAGGTTTAGAATTGCAGCCACGCTACGTTTCAGATTATGCTTACGCTCAGATTGTGTTCCATCTCAGTGCATGTTAAAGAACCCCAGGTGGTCGAAATCTCCGGAGCCCTCCACTACGGCGTCTCTCATAGACTTAGTCACTTTGGGACGTTAACCTCCATAAACCAACCAACCTGTTCTCAGCCAATCGCAGGCCGAGCCAAATGCTAAGTTCACACTATCGCAGTGGGTGAACAATGCACTCACGGTATTCCTTCTAGGTAACTGGATGCAACTCTCAATGAACCCCTGTTTAGATGGTGTGTATTCATAACTGGCCTGCTTTAATAGTTTGGCTGACCAGAACGCTAATGAACAAGCGAGACTAGGTTGCTTAACAGCCTGAAGTAATCCGTAGC
Source organism: Amblyomma mixtum (assembly GCF_055824585.1). Lineage (NCBI taxonomy): Eukaryota > Metazoa > Arthropoda > Arachnida > Ixodida > Ixodidae > Amblyomma > Amblyomma mixtum. Next base: position 106,598,244 of record NC_143019.1, on the reverse strand, counting down.
CTTCTGTGCTGTCAGTTAGTTAGAACTGAATTGAAAGCTATAGCTGATGCTAGCCATGTGGCACTTTGTTTCTTCTTAAGTATTTTCTCTCTGTAGCAGTGCTGTCAGGCATAAGAACTAGGAAGTTTGGCTAATATGAGGCAGTAAGACTACTGTGTCTGCATCAGCAGTGGAGTAGTTGAAAATGCTGAATTCCAATGAAACAAGACTTCCTGATCTGCATCATACTTACTGTGTGCAGTCTCAACGCACAAATACACCTCGCTTTTTTTTTTTACTTCTGCGTACGTACCTCATTGCTTTAAACAAGGAGTGGTTTCTTAGCAAACTTCAGACGCATATGTCTTTTGCTAAAAGAAAAGGAAAAAGACGAACTAGTTTTGATTCAGCAGACTTCCAGGAGTGTGCTATGAGCCAGGGCTAAATCACCATAATTTGTAGCCATGTGGCTCAGAATTAAAGACCTGGCGGCGTTCAGGGGCTGGCCGCGGACTGCATTGTCGGAAGTAGGGGCTGAGCTGACATCTGATCACTAATGCTCCGTTGAGGACCATTGCCAGCTGTGCAGGTCAAGTGGTCTGACTTTGCTACGAGGCCGACTGTGACTCTGACGGCCCTTGGTGATGCACCGACCAGCTGCAACAACTTCGTGGTGGCTTCTTGGCGGTGGACGAGCTGTTGTGATCGGAGGCCCAGACAGCGGGAACAGACGAGCCAGGCAGGCGCCATCGAGCTACCTTGACCATAGGCGCTGTAGTTCGGTGAAGACACAACAAGCGTTGGCATGGGGGCGACTTCTGGCGACGGCGACGCCGTGAACAAAGGCATATCTAATCCTTTCCGCCGGTGATGTGGAATGCGGCGCTTCTCCCGCACTTTGCTCTCCCGTGGATCGGCAGAGGAGACCCCGAGCGGCGGCGACAGCGGCACCTACCTACCACCCCCTTTCACCTGACCGCCCCTACAAAGCGGGGGTGGACACGGCTAATTCGTCCTTCCTCCCAGAAAAGTTCAACGGTGTGAACCGTCAGAACTCGTTTGCCACGGAAGGGATCGCCGCAAAATGAGCCAACGACCTTTTGAACCTGGTCGTCCTGCAGCACACAGCAGTCAGCGACTGCAAGGCGCCAGGATTCCTCCTTGCCTGCACATGTTTCTGTGGTGTGGTGTGTGCGCGGTCACGTGATTATGGCGGAGCCTATGGAGAGGCTAAAGGCCCATTGGACGCTCTACCAGCTAGCGGATTACCTGGCTAGTTGCCTGGGGAATATCAACTGTAATTAAGCCGCAGTCTGGCGTGTTTCAGAGCGCTTGATTTCCGACCTTTGGTGTCTCTGCTTATATTGTAAATAAGTAAAATAAATTTCACGTTTACTGCTTCCCCTGAAGGCTTCCCTACGCAGTCTACCCACTTCCTCCTCATGCAGTGAAGGCCTCGGTCTCAGTACCCAAGCAAATCACCGGCAAATTCTCGGATTTTGTAGGGTTGTATAGCATTACGAGACGGACCGATGTATTCCATGTTTTTCAAGTGGTCTTGCGAGTCTTTTGCTAAAAGCAAGTGTCTTGAGCTGAGTTTAAAAAATAAAAACAAATTTCAAACAAGAAAAATAATATACATGATGTCTCTGAAGTTATTGGCAAGAGGACTGCAGGCCGCTGAATTGGCGCTGTCGTTATCTCTTCGTACTCTTAATGCGGATCTGAAGTGCCCCCGAATTTTTGAATAAAGAGCCATCTTGGAATCGGGGCAGAATTGCAGAATTATTCTTTTTGATTAAGAGCAAGCTTCCGAAGTCAGTGTCATTATCACTGCCCAAAAAATTAAATAAAAGTTTAGTCATGTATGTTATCCTTTTGGCTAATGTTACGGTGGCGGTGATATCTGTCCAATAAAAAATTCTTTTCTATCTTTTCGCTGCCATGACCTAGAAGTCTGCAATGAGTGCCTCGAGGTTCAGGTTAATTGAAAAGGTTCGAAAATTTTCTTGTTTTCTTGTATTAAATGAAAGCGCTGGCACGACATGCCGAACAAGACGACGAACCATCCTCATCTGAACCCACTCGTCTGGCCGCTTCGTACTTACGACGCTTCTCGAGGCGAGCGGCTCGTTCTTCCTCCGTCTCCTCGGCTCGCTGCCTCCCCTTGGTTTCATTCCGACGACGAAGCCTGGCTTCTTTCAGTCTCTCCGATTCACTTTCCATATCTGCCGACGAATGCCACCGAGCCGCTCCTTTTATATATACGATGCAACGCCGGCTCCTCCTCTGTTGTTGCAACGCGGTTTCACCAGCTCCTCCTCTGATTTCATGCCAGATGGCGCAATGAGCGGCGTCGCCAGCTGCGGCGGTTGCTAGGCAACGGCTCAGCTCGCGATGCGGACACAGCGAAACGGCGAGAATACGGCCAATATTGCTTGATTCGGCAGATGCACTTAAGACTGCTTACGTTCAGGAATCCGAATGCGTTACCACACCCAGCGGAATTAGGTGCAACGAATAGTTGCGTCACAGTTTTGGTACGAATGTTGTCGGCAACCTGGTCTTGGGAATTTTCTTAGATTACAGTAAACCATTTGACTGCATAAATCATAGCATCTTGTTGGACGAACTCGAATGTTATGGAATTAGAGGAATTAGAGGATAATAACGGTAGTTTTATAACTTACGCTGATGACACCTGTTTGTTTTTATCCGACGGTACTGGTAGTAAGTTACTGGAAAATGCAAGCATACTTTTGGGAAAAATAAAGACATGGTCGGATAACAAATCTTTCAGTTCATTGAATAAAATCTAAGGCAATACTCTTTCATCCAAAAAAACAATAATTTCAGTGAGTTCGGTGAGCTGCGTTACAACCGAGGCCAGATTCAGTTAGTGAAAGCATTCAAATCGCTTGGCGTAATATTCACTGGAGATATGCAATGGGACGACCACATAATCATACTGCATTAAAGACATCTCGAGCCATAGAACAAATGACATGTTTCAAATGTTGTCTCCCACAAAAGGTAAAACTTCTCTTATACCATGCATTATTTTGCTCACATCTAAACTACTGTTCATTAGTATGGGGTACTGCTACACAAACCAGTCTGAAAAACTTGCTGTTCTTGAAAATAGGGTCCTCAGAATTGTTGATAACCTGATATATAGACTCTAAACTAAAAACTTATTTTCCAAGCACAAGATTATTAACGTTTTCAACCTGTATGCTTATAAACTATTTTGCACCTGTAAAATAGAACAAAGAAGATGCATTAGACACATATCTTACATAGCGCCGATTCAGTTATTTCAGTGCATATACCCGCGACGTCGCAAGCCACGCTGTGTAGCACCTGTAGTGAGAACACACTATCGACACCAAATCGTAACATTTCAACTTCCCTCACTCATGAAAAAAATTAATTGAATAAATTAATTGCTGCAAACATTGACATAGGAAACATTAGCTGCTCTGACCTCCTCGACTACTTTATTTCAGAAGCCACATTTTCCTAGTATTCATTTTTTAACTTGTATTCATGTATTGGTTGCTCTTGTTGTGATCTTTATAACAGCTTTTTTATTCTTGCTTTTGTTGTTATTGGTTCAATCGTACTGAATTTCTACACACACTCGTGATTGAGTATTGGTCGGTTGTCTTTTTTCTTCTCTCAGAAGTGCCGTCGCATGGCACTGCCCACTTGCTGTACAGGGGGTTGGAACCTGGTCAAGAAAAAGCCGCTTCTATTCCCATCGCCTCCAACACTGTATGGTGATGTAAATAAATTATTATTATTAGTATAAAACTGGCTCCACATGAAGGTTGGTTATTGATTATTATATATCGATGAACTAAGTTTATTGGATTGTCTGAAGTTGCGCTCCTGGGCTCGCTGTGTGCGTCACACGATCGCTTGATCCCGTCAGCGTATTTTTCTTTAGCTGGAGTTTTCTGTGCCATCTGCTAGCATGGGCACAGTCACTCGCCGTCGGCTTTTGTGGTAATGGGACTAGTAACACTTTATTGACGAACGGCGTTAGGGGACATCACAAGAATTTCCGGCCGCTTCGATATCAGGAGAACCACGCGGCCGACTTCCCGCTTCCTTTGCAGTCGAACGCTGGTTACGTTACTGGCGCAGCCGGCATCTGTGAAATGTTTCCGTCATATTTCTCCTCTGTGTTCGCCAGGAAACGCAATAGTGCTATTGCAATGCAGATCATCGGCCCATGCTCCGTAATGAAGCCTAGAGTTTAGAAATATTACTCCCACTACTCAGAGTCAGCCACCAAAATATCCCAAGGAGTTGATGCCGTTCTTTTTTCCGTGTTAAATGGCTGTGGAGATGTCTTAGCGTTTTCGCCACTTGATATATTTAGAGCATCAATCGGCATTTTGAATTTTCCTATCTCTTGGAAGATGTGATAGTTTCAATTCTTCAAGAGGCAGTACGCACTGCCGCCGGAAAGTACAGGCCTGCCGTCTGTTAGCCATGGCTGGAATTCGAGAAAATCGTTCTGTTTAAACTGTCCTTATTCCTCTCTTGGGCAGTGTTGCTAACAGGTTGGTGCTGTTCATCTTGATTGTAGGCCGAGTTTCTACGTGGAGAATATCTCCTGGACTGTTTCAATAGCACGCCGTCACAAGGGTGTCTTAGTTCGTGATTTATAAGTGGAAGTGGAGCAGTTCCACGTTTCGCCTCACAGCCTGGGAGTCAAGAACATGTGCTTGAACCTACATGGCATGATGGCAAGTGCTTGTCGAGCCTTACCTACATGTTGTGCAGTTTACCTACAATAGTCTGGCGCTCTCTAAACTCCTGTATGCCGCTTTTGACTGAAATAGTATCGACAGCGTTCTTTCTCCACTTATTCCGAATCAGTAAAAGTGGTTCGCTCGAACGCCATGGCTCCTTTTATCTCCCCACCGTTGCCCGTGCGATATCAGTGTTTCATTTCTCGTCTTAGCGGTAACCGCTCAGAAGAGTGAAATGGCGGTACCTTGTTTTCCTCCACAAATGAGTTCATAGACGCATTGACTCCTCCATGTGGCCGGTCTGATCCTACGAACAAGCTGTGTGCTACGCATTCCTTCGTGCAACCTGATCACATTTGTGCGAGTGATGTGGCTCTGCAATTACATGGTGGCATCTGATCTTCAAGTACTTCTTAGGTACTTGGCGGCTTCCAAGGAAGGCTTGCCGATTGATTGTGAAACATTTTATTCGCCGGAAAGAGCTTGGTAAGAGGTCGCGTTAAGTGGTCGAGAGTACGCAGTCCCCGACGACTTTGTCGGCCCACTCCACCGTCAAAACTTGCGTTCAGGGGTCAGAGCTAGCCAGCATGGTCTCCCACCGCTCGAGAGGAGGAGCGGTAACTAGATCACCCGAAGGTGGCTCTATTTTTCAATCCCACAGGATGTGATCGTAGGTGGCTCATTGGCCACATTGTTTGCAGTGTGGGCTGTACAGATCTGGACAAATCTGCGCGAGGAGTGATGGGGTGCGCATCGATCTCGTCTGTAGACGACGCCACGTAACCTCTTGTTCTTTAGTCAGGCTTTTGTCCGGAGGGGGGGGGGGAATTCTCTTCTCTAGTTTGAAATGATTGGTGAGACCATGATATGCGATCTTGAAGTCCTTCGTGAAATTCAGGGAGCCAGACTCATCCACTGCCAGGTCGACGAAGCCTCAGGCTTTATTGTGAAGGCTTGCCGAGCTTCTCGGACCTCCACGCCTTTTGATTGTTTCTCACCTACTTGTTGTTTTTATGTTCGTCTCTTAAATTGTTCTTTTCAACTTCCGTCATTAGGTACATGACAGCAGTAGGTGTTTTACTGTCAAAGGATTCTCCAAAATAAATATATATTTATCAGGAATGGTTCCTTAGCAGCTGATAAATAATTGTAAACAGAAGTGATGGAAAACGCAGAATTCATAGAACTGAAAAAAAATGGTTGTATTTATTGGGATTTCGGGCAGAGCCCGTCCTTTTTCAAAATTCTTTTCTTCTTTCTCTTCGCTCCCTTTTTAAACAGCGAAATTCTTAATGCATTTATTCGCCATTGTGGAGAGCATGCCCTTTTTCACAGCTGAAGTTACATACACTTCCTTCTCTTCATAAGGCGTTGGCAACTGAAAAGATGCTCAACACAAACAAAGCAACAAGCAAACGTATATATACCAGGTGTTCCAGGTAAGACCGCCATTAATATTTAAAAATACGGCTTTCAAGGTAAAGAAAGTTTGCAGCATAGTAATTTTTGTTTTAGTGTTTGTAGACGTCAGAATATGGTGTACTTGCACAACGTTTGTTGTCCTTAGTTATCGCCCTTTCACTCCTTTGGGTTATGTGCGCGCGCATCTTTATGCGAGTTTTCTTTTCCTCTTCCCTTCACTAAAACTTCATTGGCTCGTCCAGCCTTGTCTCGTGCTCTTCTGTTGTTCTAGCTGTGTTGCACCGTTTGGCTGGTTTCAGGACGATTCTGGTATGAGAAGGACCTTTCATATTTACTCCGGAGGAGGTTTGGGTAATGCTTTGAGTGGCTGACGAAATGCCTGTATGATGTCCTGTGCATTCATACGACTAAGATAGGATATGAGAAATAGAGTTGATCCGTGCATATGTAAGGATGCAAAAGTACACGGGCGAACGGGGCACGCTCTGCAAACATCCCCTGAAAGGAAGCCTAGAAAGGGCGTATGAGAATCAAAAGATTCGCAAGTGGCGTGTCTAGCTTGCTTAAAGTTGAGACCACCGCTGTTCAAGAAAGTGAAGGTTTCGCGTTAGCGAATGTTAGTTTACAACTTATGAAAACTATTGGAGGTAACCCTTCGGTAATAAGGTGAGAAGAGATACCTCGGAGAGATAATAGGGGAGAAGAGATACCTTAATTGAAAGTTCGTAAATAATCAATTGATGCCAAAGGGGTGCACCGCAGGTCGAGGGGTGGAAGTGGGCATGTCTGGTAGGATGGAATTCATATCAGTATCGTTCACGTATGCACATGGAGCGGCGTGTCGCTTTCAGAGGGACTGCCAAGGGTTTCAGGACTCTTATTTTTCCAGGAGAAATCGAAGAAAACCCTTCTGTTCTGAGAATGAAATGAAATTTCCCCTGCTTTGAACAAGGCCAGCTATTTATGGCAAGAGTGCTGAACTCTTTGGTTCATCAATTGGATGTGACGTGGGATGGCGGGGTTAGGTTTGTTCTTTCATGAAGTTGCTTACAGTGGCAGCAGATGGTTCAGTAGGAGCCAACATGTGCCTCCAAAAGAGGGTAACACTTTGCCCAACTGCTGCATCTAGAAGTTTTCAGTGCAATTTCTGAATGAAAATGGTATCCACCCGCAATGCATCGAGCTAAAGCGTTCCTTGGCGGTGATGACAGTTGCATGTCTGCATATGATCGAAATATGAAGGTGTGGTAGATGGCAGCGTATCTCTTTGAAGCGGCATCAGTTACTGTCAGAAAGTTGCTACTGTTTAGGTCTACGTTGCTACAGCGGGTCGCTACGTGTTCGCGTTCACGCAAGACAGGAATTCGGGCTTCATGAATAATGTTTACTTACTCCGGTGCATTGTCCACAGTGTTCAGAAGACAGCGAATTGATCACAAAATACCTAAGGCTTATCACGTGCTAGTCAACGGCAGTGTGGGATTTTGGTTTGTTGGCCTCCGTTGTTTCTGCAAAAACCGTTCTTGCTTGAGTGCTACAGTTAGTGCACTGCACGGGCTCGGGCCGCCCGAAAACCCGGGTCCGGCCAGACCCGGCCCGCAGGCAGGGCCGGGCCTGAACATGATCTGTTTTGCCGAGCCTGGGCCGGGCCCGAGCCTGAAGTTGCAGGCTCGGGCTGGGCTCGGCCTTAAAGCTGCGGACCCGAGCCGGGCTTGGGTCCGTACAGAAACGGCTGTTGCCTCGCTATTCATTGACTATTGCAGAGTGAAGTACCCAACTGTGGCATTGGAGCTGCGACACGGATGAGCTATGAGGTATAGTACGCGCTGAGAAAAAAAAAATCTAAGCTTTATTCATTGACTTATTTATTTCCCTATTTCCACGCCGCGATGACTCAGTGGTCAAGTCTCTTGATTACTGAGCCGGAGAACCAGGGTTTACTCCTAGCCTCGGCGGCCGCATTTCTATTCCGGCGGCAGGCATGACAGCCATGTATTTCATTATAGTAATAATAATAGTTTATTTTTCCTTTTTTTACAAGGAAAGGAGCAGCCGCGAAAAAGCTGCTTCAGAGAGCAGCTTGACGGGGCGACTTCCCCCTTACTGACGGCATTTGGCAGCACAGGATAATTTAACTGATCGAATGTTTACATCAATAAATCAAAATTGAATGAAATTTGAGTTAAAGCACAAAAAAATCAAAGTACATCATGTACAAAGCACTAAATGAGGACAAACACAAACTGTTCATAAAAAAACATTTGACGGAATTGTTGTACAGAAACAACTGTAAAATCTTTCCGACTATTGCGAGAGTGCGGATTGAGTAAAACAGCAAGCCTGTGACGAAGCATCTGCTTGCCATAGTTTGTGCGACAGCCAGTGATATGACAACGTTCTAGATTTCGGATGTTATGTTTATTAATGTTTAGTTGAAACGCCGCTAATGATGTTAGCGTGTCGTCCTTCTTGGTGATGCCTTGTCTATATAGAAGGGAAAGCCTCTAGTTATACAAATATGCCATTTTAACAATTTTTAGTTGCTCAAATAATGGCCCTTTGCGGTATCATTGCTCGTTGAAGAAACCCAGGTGGTCGAAATGATCCAGAGCCCTCAGCTTCGGTGTCTCTCACAGCCTGACTCCTCTTGGGCCCTTAAGCCCCCAAAAAACATATCTTTTATTTTAGAGCTATATTTTCCTGATGTGAGAAAATTCCGAAACTAAAGTGCGCTTGGTTTTCTTTTTGACCAACTGACCGGAATGTCTCATAAATCAAATAGCCATAAAAACTCGCGAGAGTTTGTAAATCTCATCTCACAACCACATCTATCCCTCCTTGCTTCTTCAGCCGGGTTGCCATGACAAGTGTTTTGCCCTATAAGTTATCACGTGGTTCGCGCGTTGTGCGTAGGCAGCCCTTTTTATTTGCCTCTCGGAACTTCCGAGTTTATCTTTGCGCACCTACACGAGATTACTGTCCAAAAGAGGGCCCGGCGAGAACTACTCTTAATCACTTCCTTCTGGGTTAAAACGAAGCAACTTTCTGTAAGCCAAACTGTGGTTTCAGAATCTTTGTCGGCCAGTTCCTTATCGATCTAGTCGCAGCCTACTTGTTCAGAGCGAACAGTATACCTCAAGCATTACTGTGAAACGGGCCGTGCCGGGCCGGGATGGGCCTCACTCCAGGATTCACGGGCTGGGCCGGGCTCGCTAGAGCGATAATTTAGCGAGCCTGGGCCGGGCCCGGGCTTGAAGCCGCGGGCCTGGGCCGGGCTCAGGCTTAAGGTCTCGGGCCCGGGCCGGGCTTGGGCCTCAGACTGATGCCCGTGAAATGCTCTAGCTACGGTAGGCGTAGGAAAAGCTATGTGATCGATATTTTTTGTTGAGACTGATTGCTAAAAAGCTATGGCTTGCCCTTATTTTTGTTGATGCGGCGTCGAATCTACGAATATTTTGTTGCCACATACACAAACGTCACTGTTGCGCAAAAAAAAAAGCTGTTTTTGAAGCAATTCCTCGAAGACAACTTTGGCTGGGCGCGTTGCCATAGTGCTTTCCAAAACGTCTCTACGATCGGTATACAAGACTGCGTGTAAACGACGGATGTCGTTTGTGCGTGCTCAAAAGCGGGTATATTACAATAACAGGCTTTGGCAGTCGACAGATAGCCCCTGTAGGGTTCTCGAAGACCCTTATCGATTAGCTAAGCGGTCATAACATGCTAGGACTGAGGGGTTAAATGATATGAAATTTGTTGGTACGTAGGTCACATTACGGTCACATGTCGGATATTCTTATGTCGGCGACATATTCCATTTTCTCACTGTACGGTTTTCCTTAGCATTCCTATAGAGTCTATCCAGAAGACAGATGTCAAAAATTCTGATTCAGACGTGATTTTCTATACCGATGTATTCGCAGCAGAACCTCTCCTTTCTAGACAACAGTGTACTAAGCGCGTGCATCGGATGTGTGTTCAAGCGTCCTCAACGTCTTACTTTTTTAAACTTAACACGTCAACTTCTCCGGTCAGAACGTCTCCGCGAAAAAGTCTTTCGTGCCGTGGTCTTTGAACTGCCACTTGTGTCAGCAGCCAGAAACTATTGATCACTGCTTTCTGTTTTGTCGTGATGCCATGTTTTTCTGCGAAATCTTCAACGGACTGCCAAAAAGGACATTGAGATAGCACCCTATACTATAAAATGTTTGCCCGCAATGAAAGGTTCTAAGGTTCCACGTGATCTTTTAGTGCTCATAGGACTGTTTAGCCTGCGGAAGAACCGCATTACAGATCGCCACGCAGAGCAGCCACGTTCATCTAAGTCTCTGTTCCGAGAGCAGTGAGCTATGGTGCGGGAGGTGTATACCGCGCATGATCGATCTCCTGTTTGGCTCCCTTTACTCGATGCGTGCGTGTGTCTCCCGGAAATTTGATGTTCAGGCAAAGTGAGAGCTGGATGCTGATGTGATTGCAATTGGCGGGTTGCGTAATGCAACCGGGTTAAGTCGGAAATGAAGCCTGAGGGTGTCTGTGCTGCAATTCAATAAATAAAAAAGGCCCTTCACGTGAAAGAAAAACAAAGGAAAAAGTGCCCTTCATTGCGGTTGCGCGGCGTGCCCGCCTGACACCTGGGTTCGAACCGCAATGGCTTGCTCATTGTTTTTGTTCGAATGGTCATTTTCGTGTGGACGCGTTCTGATGTCACGCTGGTTTCAAGAAAGGGACCGTGGTCTGCGTTCTGGATCCGTAAGTAGGCCTGTCCCTCCGTGAGAAAGCGTTTTACGTACTCGAACTCATTCTCGCAGCACCGCGCCTCTGAGAGATGCGCCAGGATCGCATCATGCGTCACATTTTCAAAGGCTTCCTTCCAATCTCGGACATGTACAATCTTATTCTATTCCAGGATGTTCGATCGGGTTTAGCACCTTGATGCTAAGCTGCAGCAGGACGTCCTGGGCCGATTTCTTTTGCCTGAAGCCGTACATCGAGTCGGCGAAGACTCGCTAGTTTTCTTCGTACTCGGGTCGTCTGTTTCTCCGCTTGTTCACGCACAAGGTGAGAGAAATTGGTCTGAGGTTATTCCTGTCTATGGCATTGCCTGCCTTGAGATGAAAGTTACCAGCGCCGTCTTTCACTCCGTGGGAAGGGGGTTTGTGGCCGTCCAGACTAAATTAAGGTGTTCAGGGAGGGCATAACCGCTAGCTTCGAAACCGGATCGCGGAGATCACTGAAGAGGCGGTGGAATACGCGGCGAAACTCGTGGACGCGAATTGGAGAGACAGATGCAACGCGGCCGCTAGATAGATGTGTGACAGCAACACGTGGCGCCTCTTCCGGGCGCTCATAGATCCAAACCAGACGGGCACCGAGACACTGAGTCTCCTGCAGAGAGCGGTAAGTAAATTTCAAGAACACATGGCCCAGCTAGCCATGAAGCTCCGCGACCAGTACCTTAGCTTTCTGATGCATTATTTTCCAAATTGATGAAAACACAAATTGAACCAGGATGTCATATGCTATTTGCATGGAGGAGAACACCGGAGGATGCGGCGCAGTGCTCGGCTTATCAAGTTATTCACGGTTTGAAGCGCTTGCACCTTCATGTGCCTCCTCCAAAGGACGCCTCTGATTATCAGAACTGCAAATGCTAGTAAGCTTTTATTTGAATGTCTTGGCTCTCAATTTACTTTCATTGCGCCCCCAGTGCCCTTGTTCACATCGCAATAGAACCGAAGGAAACTAAGAAACAAGTACTAATATACTGTACAAGCAGCAGAAAGCAAGACGAAATTATCATCACTTACCAGATTGGTACATGCTACGTAAATAAGATTTCGCGGTGAATGTTCAAGCACTCATTCGACCTGACGTTAAGGACATCATGGAGTTATATTGCTCTTTCAGGGGTAGTTTCGAGAAATATTGGAGAGCCTTTAGCTACCTCAGTCAATCAGATGGAAAAACTCCGTTGCTGAATTCATTTTCTTCTTTGCAAAAATTCAAGAACACAACACCCTTCTCTTGGTAGTTCTGTATATTGAATAACTGAGAATTCAACTTCTTCACGCTCCTGAAATGCGTAGCAAGCATCCTCTGCATTTATTCCCTCATGAATTGTAGGATAGCCAGCGTGAATGCGTTTAGCCCTTGGGGTACGTTTTGTTGCTGTTGTTGTTGCCTTGGTGGCATGGCACATACTCACGACGGGGGATAGGCCAGGGTTCAGTGAGGAGAGCCAAAGGAAGGTAAACTGGGGCCAACCTAATGGTTTAACATTGATTGCCAAGCTAATGATGTAACTTTGGGTAAAACCAATAGATCCGTCGTCTTCCTCGTTAAGTCACATTACGTAGGCTTTGTTCACTTCTGCTTATGGGTCAGCCCTAGCTAGCTGACTCGCGATAAGGGACGTGCACAGGAAGATGCAGCGGTTAGGAATGGCCGCGCAGGGTCCCTGCACGAGATCGCAATACCGCGGGCCGCGCCCTCTGATGCCCGCTATCTGCCCCTCTCTCTTCCGCTCACGCTTGGCTTTATATACACTAATCCGCGCCATCTGCTGCGCCGTTGTGCGGAAAGCGGCGCTAATATTCACGCGTGTTTTGTTCAGCTGGAAACCTCAATGCTCATCAACCTCGTGCGAAACGTCTGTGAATAGGGTGGTGGTGGTGAAAACCTTTAATACTCAAAGAGAGTTTGAGGGTCAGAAAACCCTGCTGCATGGTCGGAATCCTTAGTCCGGGACATTGCACGACGAGACCCCGTCTCGCGCCCGCTTTACGAGAGCCCTTTGGGACTCCAGTGTGGAGCACTTGAGGAGGGCAGCCTCCCATGGCTCTCGGGGGGGGGGGGGGAGGGGGGAAGGTGAGGATTCTGAGTACATGCCCACACCATGTGAAAGATATCGCAGATATCTCCACAGTGCGGGCAGCGCCCATCTGTGTTCGGATCGAAGTGTTTTGCTATTGCAGGACAGAGAAGGGTTCCTGTCTGCAGGCGCCGCAGAGTTCGCTCCTCCGCCTTACTCAGCCGCTTGGCAGGTGCCGTGTAGAGACGGTGGCTGTCGCAATAATGAAGTAGGATTTCGCGGAACCGCAGAAGAGGTTTATGAGCTTCTGAGCCAGGAGAGCTAGGATGAGCAGCCCGGCGTGTGAGTGCTCGGGCGGCCGCATCAGCGGCCTCATTGCCTCGTAGACCCTGGTGGCCAGGAGCCCAGATCACTTTTGTGCGAGTTGGATCGGCGAGAGCGCGTCTTAGAATTTGCGAGGCCAGAGGCGATATTTCGCCTGCAAGATAATGTTCACAGGCCCGGCGAGAGTCTGTGATAACCGTTCTCGATTTTGGATCGGCGGCAGCGAGAGCTATTGAGACTTCCTCTGCTCGTGTTGAATTGTGAATAGGGCGGCAGCATGGGAATTTGATGAACAGTGATGTGACAGTCTCGAACTCATAATGTCAGCCGATCTATGCCGTGCTGCGTTGTATCAGATGACCACAGGCATATTGTGGTGGTCTAGTGATGTGGCATGCGCATCGTGTTCAGGAGTTGCGAGTTCCGCGGTGAGTGCGATTTCTAATGCGCATAAGCTTCACGTAGGACCGGTGGCTCCTTATCTGGGGTGAAATGCTTCAAAAAACAGGTGCATGATCCCCACTTGTCCCAAGCAGAAACCATGTGCCCTTGTGATATTTGGCCAAAGCCGCCATTGCGGTACGCCAATTAGATAGTGATAGTATGTCCTCTAGCATATCTGTTCCAAGTTTCTCCTAAATATATTTGTTCATTGATCGTACTGCTTCGCCACACATCGAAACAGATCACTAAGATAGCTTCTTTTGACTATACCGCTGGATTATTCGGACTAAAGTCACGCGCACAAGTGGGATCTGTTTCCGTTTAGTTCTTTCACTATGTTTTAAAAAAATGTGTGCCTTATATGGTGCGATTTATTGGGAAATCTGCGTAGTATGCGTTGATCACGCACATAAATAACGTTTTCCGAAAAGCTGCGGCGAAGCGGCATATCAGTTCCCAGGAAAAAAAGGGGGGTATTTTCGTTTCCAGCCCTCACCCTTCCTCCTCTGCCTCCCACTTTTATTCACGCATGCATTTAAATATACTGGTGGCCTCGCATTTTAATCCATTGCACCATAGGGAAACGGCGCATATGAAGACGCTAACTTCATGTTACGGGTGGACGCGGGAAATAAAATGGTAAGTTTGGGCGAGATTTCAAATTTATTACTTTATTTTGTTCGTAACCATCTGGAGTTCTTCGTTCCTGTGACCAAAATTTTAGAAAAATAGGGAGTACGAATAAAAAGAAATGTTTTTTGTGCGGTCATCCAAACTCGTGAGTGAATCATGCATTTGATCATCCTGGCGCATTGCGAATTCCCTTCGTTTTAGACCATGGGTCACCACCGCCTTAGTATCACAATGAAGAGCTGACATGAGCAGATAATCTTTCCGTTTATGTCAGCGCCGGTAATCTCTGGCCAAAAGGAAAAGTGACTGAAGCGATAAACGATGCAAACCAGGGTATGAATTTTCAGGCTGATTTTCTAAGCTTTTACTTCTTCGATTGCTCACATTTATTCATTCGGCATATCGTAACCAATGCCAATAAAATGATTCGGGTTTTTTCAAATTAGGCCAGAGACGTAGCGGAGTGCACTAGAGTTTTCGAATTTTTATACTTATTTGCTAAATGTTCTGGAAGTTTCTTTGCGAAAGACGTTTTCATGTAAATATGTATGCTGTAATTTGAGTTTTCTTTCCGCGATTACTGGCCGTTATAAAAATATAACCACTAGCTTCATGACACATAACAAGGGTGTGTGAACGTTGTTGCCAAAGTACTTGTGCATTTTCATAGTACTTAGTTAACGTGCAGGGAATGACTTTCTGCTGGTGCTAATTGTAATTACTCAAGAATGTTTTTAGCTAGAAAAAAGCAGTTTTCAAATCTGCATACAAAGTTATGTACCTGTGTTGAATTGGTGTCATTTCATGAAGAAGAAACAGAATAGTTTTATTTCTGCCTGTCTTCTTATGCTAGGTAGTAGATAAAGACCAATATACAAATAAATATTTCGCAACAAACACGATACGGAAACCACCAGAATGGTTGATATAATTTATTTTCAATGGATCAATCAGTGACGTAGAGTAGAAAAAATTGTGTTGTATTTTTTTTCTACGGTAACTATAGGAGCGAAAATTCGAAGAAGCAATGAACCAGAAAGAAAGTAGCAGGAAATAAGGTAACTCGAGCTCCGAGCTCGGATCTCTGTTAGCCGGTCCTTGAGCTCCGGAGCGTAGACGGCGCCAGGAAGCTGAAGTACTGACTCAGGGATTGTCTGTGCGAATAGTCACACTGTGAAGAAGCGATTACGAACTTTGCGGTGAATCAAGTGAAAATTGTGATTTTTTTCAGAAACTGCTAGTGTTTGCTTGAAATGGGTATTTACTGTGTGCATTGTGATAGCCCCTTTAAGAAGAAACACTTCAGACATCAATAACCTTCCTTGGGAAGTAATAACTGCAGTTTCCTTTCAGCAACTGCAGGTTAGTGACACAGGCAATATTTTTAATTTATTTCAATTATGGTTTCTTGAAGAGGAAAAAACATATTTTTAGCATTTTACCACGCACGAAATAATTGACGTTTTTGCAGGTTTTGATGCTTGTGCGAGCGAACGTCTGAAGACGTATTTTTTTATTTATTTCCTACTATCTTCGCCAGTTTTGCAATAAAGCGGGGTTGAGGGGGTGGGGGGTCACTTTTGAACACACACAACATGAAACCCTGAACTTTTGAGAAAAAGCCTAAATTTGGCATGACATTAACAACGTCTGGTGGTGAAAGATTCTTTTCATTGTCTGCTCTGACAAAAAGCACTTCTAAGAAGAAATACGTTAAGTTTGAAATGTGGTTCTTTCTTCTGCGAACTTAAGATGGAGGCATTAAATACTTTTCTTTGTTTCGACCAGTTTTATAAGGATGAATATCGCGCAAAGTGTTCCACTTGAGGTATATTATTCCAGTTTTGAGAGCCTCCACTTAAAGATCGCTTTCGCTTTTAACATATTAAGTGGGCTGTCATAATTTATCAGAATGAAACAAGAGTACCCATTTCTGTATTCTTTCCAGTTTACTTTTACGAGTCTTTTTATGCATGCGTTCCAAGGTCTCTTTCTTCAATATTATTTGGCATCTGCAACGTGTGACATTCACTCGATTTATATGCAGTGCGTTATTAATTCCTACAAGGCCTTCCCGGCATGCAGTAGTCTGTAATTTTTATAGCCTTAAGCAAACGTTCTCACAGGCGTAGGAAGGGACCAGAGTCCAGAACACAAACCCCTGTACGTAGCGAGATGAGGCACAGATGCTTATCAGCGTTGCTATCTTACTCATATCATAAATGCAGTGGAATTCAACATTCTAAGGTGCTGCCTCTTTCAGTTCAATCGAGTCGATTTCGGCAATAGCTGGCTGCAGTGGTTTGTGCTTGATGAGCTTCCTTTTTGCATCCTTCTTGGGCATCGAGCAGTAGAACCTGTCCCAAAAGTTCGCTTCTCCCCAGCGGAGGTAATTCGCCGCCCGCATGTAGAGGCGCAGGTCTTCGTCTAGAAAGCCAGGGGCAACCTCGTCTAGAAGCACAATGATCAGTCTGTTGACGTTGTCCTCCAGGGCTTTCTGATGCGCCAACCGGAACTCCCAGCGGCACCACTCACTTGCGACGAAGTTCCTGCAGGAGACAGAACACATCATCAGCTTTTGCCGTGAAAAGAGCGATTCTAAAAGTCCACCTGCTAACCATCATAAAATCTGTCAAGTGCGAAATGAGGGTCAAAACGTCCCATAAGTTGGGAATTAAAGAACGTTAACATAACTAGCTATACTTAACCTACAAACGTCGGAGATGAGAAACAATATCACAACATTCCCAGTATTACTGCGTACACTTCACCTTGTATTATGAAACAATCGTGGAAATGGTCCAAGAGCAGTGATTCCTAGCATGCGGGCTACATTTCAGAGCACGTGTTATTCGTAAATTGGAAGGGTGAGTCAGTGGCCTTTACATACCTAAGTATTCTTTACATCCATCACAGAGGACAATCAAAATGAACGTAGCTTCTGTACTGAACACCACGTCCTATCCTGGGCTGATATTTACAGCTATGCATGGCTACCCGCTACGGAAAAGAAGTGCCGAAAATCAGTCATGCCTACGCGTATGGAGAGGTCAGAACAATTTTGTTTAGTGGAGGGGCAGCCAATAAAAACTTTTCTGAATAGCAGAACAGGATCAAATTGCCATAGATCAGTTCAGTTGGCTTTCAAGGAGCGCGGAAGTCCAAAGTCCTACAGAAATCAAAAGTGGCCAGAAGTGTTTGGCCTGGCTGATCGGGCATAGTTCTAGCGTAGAGCCGAAGTAGACGATCGCACAGTACTCGTCAGAAACCAAAATATGCAGCGCCCGTTGCTTTCAGACATGAAATGGACCGAGAAGCTGTTAGGATTGAGTAAGAGCTGCGCATCCGTTTATGCGCATGTAAGGGAACATGTTTACCCGGTGAGGAGGAGCACTGTCCTTCTGGAGCAGGCGACCGCGTCACGGATGATGTCCTGCAGCAGGAAACCGCCTTTGAAGTTCCGCTCATAGGTGCAGTAAGATAAGCCGACAGCCTCTAGTCCCGGTATCAGCTCCTCGTGGACCCAGCCTGCATCTTTGCTGCTGTACGATAGGAACACGTCGAACACCTTCTCTGCATCCAGGTCCACCTCCCTGATGCAGTGCACCCAGCTGCAGACACCTCGCATCAAAAAAAAAAATCAAATCAAAATTTTATTTGTCTGTATACGTACACATTCATAAATTCTGATCTGCCTAAGCACATTTTGCTTGTTGGCTGATCAGGCAGCAGGTGAAGAAATACTTTCATATGTATACTTTACTTGTCTAAACACTCATACTAACATAGAAAAAAAAAACAATAAACCAAACAAAACACAAACAAAAAAATTTTGGACACAAAATTGCACATACGAAAGAACTCAAGCTATACACAGGGAAATACATTTGCACACCAATTTCTCATGTCAGTCATCATCCTACGTTTGTTACTTGCAATACATAGATCATCTGGAATTTCATTAAATACAGCCGGTACATAATAACTGCGCATCTTTTTACCATAGTTTGTGTAAACCCATGGCTTAAAAAAACGTTCTGTTTTTCTCAAGGTGACATCTTTTTTTACGGGAGTCTTATATTCATTTGAATAATAATACCGTGTTAACACAACAAAGTGAAATAGTTCACGAATTTTAAGGATGCCTAACTCATCGTATCTCTCTTTCATGTCAACCGAGTGTAGTTTTGTGCCGTACGTTATAGTGCTGACGATTCTTTTTAGGATAACATTTAATGCTTCTTTCTTGTATTCGGAGCAGTTACCGTATAGAGTAATGCCGTACTTTAAAACAGGTTCTACTAATGCTGTATAGATCAGTCGCCTAAGATGGAGCGGAGCTTTACCACGAAGGTGATACATCATAGCTGCAATGGCCCTTATCTTTCGAGAGAGGTAGACGATGTGGTCGCTCCATGTAAGGTGTTGGTCAAAGTGGATGCCCAGATACAGAACTGTTCGCTCTATTTGCATAGCTTTACAATTACACTGGTAACAATGGGATGTATGAAGATACAGTGGTTGGTTGAAAGCAACAATTTTATGAGGGTTTTTAAAGCATGTCAGTTTTGTTTTGTTCACGTTTAAAAAAATAAAATTTTGCGAGAACCAGTCAACAACTTCACTTATATCTGTTTGAAATGACTCCACGCCTGTGCGATAATCAGTAGCTTCAAGCGCTAGCGCTGTGTCGTCAGCGTATTGAAAAACGTTTGCCTTAAGCTGTAACAAACCCAAATCGGATACATATATGTTAAAAAGTAGTGGGCCAAGTGTACTTCCCTGAGGTACACCGAATTTAACATTTTTTAAATCTCCATGCGTATTATCAAGCATCACACACTGCAATCTACCTGTAAAATAATTGACAAAAAACTTGTTAAAATGACCGCGGAACCCAAGTGAGCTTAATTTTTCGAGTAGTAGTGTATGGTCTATTGTGTCAAATGCCTTAGTTAAGTCCAGAAATAAGGCTAACACGATGTGATTATTTTCTAGTGCATTGTAAACATAGTCAGAAAATTCTTCAAGAAGTGTAGTCGTACTTCTATTCCTTGTGAAGCCAAACTGCGCATCATTGTTCAAAGAATATTTTTCACAGAATGATTCCATAACATATGCAACATGCTTTTCCATAATATGTGCTATTGATGACAGTATTGCGATCGGCCTATAATTTGTAAAATCACCTTTCTTCCCGTGTTTGTAGATTGGCCTGACAACAGATATCTTAAGTTCTTCGGGGATATCACCAGTTTCGAATATACCATTCAATATGTTCATAAGCACTTCTTTCAAAGCGTCAAAGTTTCTGCAAAGATCTCTCAGACGAATGCCATCATACCCAGGTGGCTTGTACTGCTTCATTCTGCACATAATGCTCCATAGCTCGTCCACTGATATCAGTGGCAGATATGCAGTATGCACACATGTCCGCTTCGGTCGATGTGGTACAGGCCTACTGACAACTATATTCCGCAACTTTTCGGTTGTGTGCATAAACACGTCATTAAATTTTTCACACAGCACTTTCACGTTTTCTTTTGGAAAATTCTTTTTTACTGCTTCATCAACGGAAGCCTTTCTCTGTCTACCCATCAGTTCATTGGCAATTTGCCACGTTTTCTTTCCGTCATGTTTGTTCAGTGAAAACTGTCGTGCGTAAAAGGATCTTTTCGCCAGACGCAAATTCGCCGTTACCTGATTCCGCAGAGCGCGATATTCATCTCTTCGAGCTTTATCTTCAGGTTGCTTCCTACATTTTTGCCACGCTTTATCTTTTGCACAGCACAACTGTGCTATCTCATGAGTTATCCACTTCTGATCTGGTCTTCTTATTTTGATGTTAACAGATTTAGTTGACTGTGCATAGACGTTGTGAAAGATTTCAATAGTTTTGCTATATAAGCTGATATGATCTAAGTCTAAAAAGGAACTCCAGTTAACATTGCGAATTAATTGGTCTACTTTTCTGTTATCTAGAACAGAACCTGTAATAATACCTCCATCAGTTGTATGATCCTTAGACAGAATTGCAACCGTCACAAAGTAATGATCAGCTAGTTTTTGCTTGATAACTCCCGAAACATACTGCTGGTTTTGCGAACGAATAATTATGTGGTCAATGCATGACTTGGTAATATTAGCACCTAAGTATTCCTCTCTCGTGCATTCATTAATTACATTCACAAGACCAAATTCTGCCAGCAAATTGAGGTAATCTGCTGTGATACCTTTTGTCTCTTTCATAATGTCTATGTTTAGATCCCCTGCAATGATGAAGTTCTTCTCATTCATATATTTATGAAAATAAAGTATGCAGCTCATCTAGAAATGCACTGGCATTCAGATTTGGTGGCCTGTATATTGCACATAAAGTGTAATCTGTATTTCCTTTGGAAATAGAGAGAGTGACCGCCTCTGCGTGAATAAAGCTGACGTCAATTCTATTCGTCATCCACTCATTTTTTATGAACAGCATAACACCGCCTCCTTTACGGTTTTCACGGCACAATGCGTACTGAGTGTACCCTGCAAATGTAAATGCACATTTTCTCGACACATCTATATTCACCTCTGTGAGAATAATAACATCAAATGGAACCGCAGCAGTCTTTAAAATGAATCCTATTTCATCCCAGTATTTGTTTAAACTTCTGATGTTGACGTGCAGCAAACCGAGTTCATGGTTCAAATCTGCATCTCTCTGTGCAGTTTCAACATGAACGTTCCACTCGCTAAATGAGTCAAAGGACGCCATTACGCTAGTTTCTCAAGATCCTTAGCAGAGTTGATACTAATTATCGATGCACCTTCACTTTTTCGGACAAGAATTTTGCCGTTGCTCACCCAGACGAATTTGAACCCTCGATCTTTCGCAAGCTTCTTGCAATCAGCAAGCAGCATTTTTTGAGCTCTGGTCAGGTTCTCATTTATGTAGATTTTTTCTGTTTTCAGCGCGCGCTTTTTCGCCAGCCACATGTCCCGTGTGGCTTGGTCCACGAAGCGAACAATAATCGGCGCAATCTTATCTTTTTGTGCCTTGAGTCGATGCAGCCCTTCTATTTTCTGTCGCTCTGGTGTCTGAACATTCAACTTTTCACTGAGGTCAGTCAGAACTTGGTAAAGGTCCTGATTAGGGGCTTCAGCAATCCCATGTATTTCTACATTTCTGCGCCTTGTGTACTGCTCTGCGCTTTCAACACAATCTTTTAGCCTGGCAATCTCAGTGTCCTTTTCAGTCAATTTTTCATTCAGTTCTTCAGTTGTTTTCTTTAGTTCAGTTATCTCGTTTTCATGACTGGTAATCTTTGACAAGAGTTCGTCGTATTTGGAAGCAAGCATTTCCATTGCTTTTTCTACTGCCTGTGTGGTAGCACTCTGTTTGTCTACCTTGTTTTCAAGCGTTTCTACTCGGCTCAAAATTTTTGTAAGCTTCTGGCTGAAGCCTTCAATCAGAGTGTTCATAGCGGTTGTCTTGGGAGACGGGGGCCTGCTACTCTGCATTGTCTCATCATTTTCGCTGCTTGATGTATCATCATCAGTACTTTCTGTTTCCCTGCAGTCAACACACTTCCAGGCCGATAAATCGCCTGAACCTATGTTCTTAAGAGCTGATTTAGTTGTACCTGAGCATTTTATGTGGAAAGACTTTTCACAGTTACTGTATGTTAAAAACGTAGTTTTCTTGCCAAAATTCTTCGAACAAGAGAAACACTGCTGAAGAGCCATTGGTGAGTACAAAGAAGGTCACAAAAAAGGTGCAGTCCAGTGGAGTGTACAAGAAAACAACAACAAAAAAAAAACAAAGTGTCGCTTACCTAAGAGCAACAGGACAAGAATTAGCACAACATTCGATGCTCCACCGGACTGCGGAGGGTCGCCTTTCGCTGCTTCCTTTTGTAGTGCTTAAATCCCGTGGTCCATGACGTCAGTTTCCTGTAGGCGGTGACGGCGAAGTTATCTGTCGATGCTTTGGTGCTTCTATCTTCATTCCACGCTCCCGTCATGCAGCAGGATCATCTGGCCAGTAAGGGACACATCGGCGCCTAAGAGCAACAGGACAAGAATTAGCACAACATTCGATGCTCCACCGGACTGCGGAGGGTCGCCTTTCGCTGCTTCCTTTTGTAGTGCTTAAATCCCGTGGTCCATGACGTCAGTTTCCTGTAGGCGGTGACGGCGAAGTTATCTGTCGATGCTTTGGCGCTTCTATCTTCATTCCACGCTCCCGTCATGCAGCAGGATCATCTGGCCAGTAAGGGACACATCGGCGCCTAAGAGCAACAGGACAAGAATTAGCACAACATTCGATGCTCCACCGGACTGCCTCGGCTGTCACAGTCGCCTGTCACATGTATCGGCAGTCACAGTCGATAGAACATGACAACACGGTTGCAGGGCAAAGGAGCCTTCGTGCTTTATTGCGCGCTGGTTTTATAGCCACCACTGGAAAGAAGGGCGACCTCCTCTCCCCAGCAGCCGACTGTGTGCGCATGTCCCGTGGCTTCCGGGACGATGACTTAGCTACCGATACATCCTCCTTCGTTTGGAAAAAAAAAGAAAGAAGAGGAAAAGAGAAAAGAGAAGAAAACTCTGTTACAAACAAATCTGAATGGTGTATGGCCCTCGCACAGACGCCTTGTTGACTTCACTTGCATTGGAAATTTAGGGCACCTGTACAAAGTCCTTGTTGTACGAGAGCCGCCGAGGTGGTGCTATTTGTCTTGTTGATCTCCTTAGTGCTGGTGCTGGCGAGGCAGTGCGCGGGGGATCCTGCGTTGGAGGCGCTGTGCCGAGCTGTGGCATGATAGTACGCGACTGCGGTGGACCAGTGCGGGCCGAGGTTGCCGAATTGTCCGAGCTGTTTTCGTCGTCGACGAAGTCCGGCAGCTCCCGCTCAAAGGGTTCACTGGTCGGTAGCAGGTGCCGCCGGTTGCGTCGCAGAACTCTTCCACCTTCGGTGAGTACGTCGTACGACCTGGGAAACCTGGACTGACGCAAGATCCGAGCTTTCGGTGACCACGTGTTCTGCCTCACCCGAACGACGTCACCTTTCTGCAGTGGAGCCAACGGCCGCTTGAGGCTTTCGGTCTGGCGATGCTTGTACACCTGGTAGTTGGCACTACAGCGCAAGTCCGGCAATGTGGTGCGAAGCTCGCGGCCTTGGAGGATCTCTGCAGGGGTTCGACCGCACTCTAGAGGTGTGGTCCTGTAAGCAAGAAGTCCCAACCAAAAATCTTGTTTAAGTTCGGTGGTTTTCTTTAGGATGCGCTTTACAATTTGCACACCCTTCTCCGCGAGACCATTTGATTGAGGGAATCGTGGACTCGAGGTGGTGTCAGAAGTGGGGTGCCACCGACCAACAAGATGGAATTCCTAAAGCCACCGGAGCCGCTACGTGTGACAGGGGACATCAGCAAGCACTGGGAGCTCTTTAAACAGAAGTTTGAGCTCTTCTTGACTGCATCGGAGCCAACCGAAAAACCTCGACCAGAGTCTGCGAAGGCCGCGCTGCTCTTGAGCATCGCAGGTGAGGAAGGCATCGCAATCTACAACACGTTTACCTTTGCGGATGGCGAGAACAAGCTCGACTATGCGACGGTGGTGAAAAAGTTTGAAGAATACTGTGCTGCCCAACGGAACGAAGTCCACGAGCGGTATATCTTCAGGAAACGGATGCAAGATTCCGGTGAGCCCTTTGAACATTTTTTGCGTGATTTGAAGACTCAAGCCCATTCATGCAATTTCGGCTCATTGACGGAGTCAATGATTAGAGACCAAATAGTTTTTGGCACCAGTGATAGCAAAGTACAAGAGAAGTTGCTCGCAGACAGCCAGCTCACCCTCAAAAAAGCAGAAGGAATCTGCAAAGCCGCTGAGAGCGCAGCTGAACACCAAAAGATATGGAATGAGCGCCAGCAGCAAACGGTGGACTTGGTGCGAAAGGAAAGCCCGTTTTTGGGTAAAGCGCAATCAAAGCAATTCAAGCGCAGAAAATGCGGCCGAACTCATGCGCCGCGAAGCTGCCCAGCGTTCGGACGTACATGCAGAAAGTGTCAAGCAAGGAACCATTTCGCGGTCTGCTGCAAGGCAAATAATCAGGTGGACGCACTGCAAGAATCCGAAGAAGACTTTAACGTACTCGACGTGTCGGTTAGCAGCGTCAGCAGTCGACGTGAATGGACCGTTGAAGTATGCATGAACAGTTTGCTGGTGAAGTTGAAAGTGGACACGGGATCCCAAGCTAACCTGTTGCCCTTCGGTCTTTACAGGAAGATGAATCCCAAGCCATCATTAATGCCGAGTAGTGTGATCCTGAGATCGTATGGCGGCGGCATTATCAAACATATGGGTGTCCTCAGAACTCAAGTGGAGCTGAATAACCGAAAGAGCGTTTGCAACTTTTTTGTAGTGCGCAAAGGAAATCAAGCAATCCTTGGTCTTGAAGCAAGCGAAGAACTGGGTCTTCTGCCGCGGGAAGTTCACAACGTAACAGTGAACAGTTCTGATAAAGTCATTCACGATTACCAACACCTGTTCAGCGGCACAGGCTGTGTTCGACGCGAATACCGCATGGCCTTGAGCGAAGGCGCCACACCTGTTGTCCAAACAGCGAGACGGGTACCTCTGGCTCTGCGAGAACCGCTTCGGCTAGAACTTGAACGCATGGAAAAGGCTGGGATCATCACAAAAGTCACAGAAGCCACAGACTGGGTTAGTCCTCTCGTTATCGTTCGCAAAAAAGACGGCAATATCCGAGTGTGCATGGACCCTAGAAAGATAAACGAATGCATTAAGCGAGAACACTACGAAATGCCAAGGCGAGAAGATATAGAATCCGAGCTAGCGGGCGCAACAGTGTTCTCCAGACTTGACGCAAACTCGGCGTTCCATCAGATCCCATTGCACGAAGAAACCTCCAGGATTTGTACTTTTGCAACACCGTTCGGTCGATATCGTTTTTTACGGATGCCTTTCGGTATTTCGTCGGCATCTGAAGTGTTTCAGAAAACACTAAATGAAGTTTTTGAATCTCTTCCCGGCGTGAAAGTGTACGTCGACGACATACTAGTCTGGGGCACTTCCCGGCAGGAGCACGACGTACGCCTTCGGTCAGCTCTGCAAGCAGCTGAGCAGGCCGGTCTCACATTTAATCGTGAGAAGTGCACAGTTGGCGTTCAAGAAATTGAGTTCTTGGGCGACGTTATCAGTGCAGAAGGTATAAAACCGAGCCCTTCACTAGTGAAAAGTATGTTGGAAATGCCCGCCCCCTCTGACAAATCGGGAGTTCTGCGAATGCTGGGGGTCGCAAACTACTTTGCAAAATTTTTGCCCACGCTGGCGGAAAGAACGACTCTTCTCAGGAGCCTAATCAGACAAGATGCAGTTTTTGAATGGACAGATAACCATGCGAGTGAATGGAAACTGCTATGCCATAGCATGAGCCAACAACCGCTCCTGTCAATGTTTGACCCCAAAAAACCAACAAAAGTGTCCTGTGATGCATCACAGAATGGGATTGCTGCAGCTTTAATGCAGTGTCATAGCGATTCCTGGAAACCCGTGGCTTATGCTTCCAAAGTGCTCACTGACGCGCAGCAGCGGTACTCTCAAATAGAGAAGGAAGCACTGGCTATCGTATACGGGTGCGAAAAGTTTCACCACTTCGTCTACGGCCGGCAGGTTATTGTGGAAACAGACCACCGCCCATTAGTTGCCATCCACAAAAAAGCAGTTGGCGATATGCCGCCAAGGCTGCAGCGGTTTTTTCTTAGGCTGATGCGTTATGAGATCACAATATTCTTCGTTCCAGGCAAAAAACTTCTGCTCGCCGACATGCTATCAAGGGCCCCCGCCGAGGACGATAAGAGCATCCAGAGCGATGACGTCGAAGTTCATGCCGTAAGTGTGGTTTGCTCACTTGTCAGCGACGACACGTGGAAGCGACTGGCCGTAGAGACGAGGAACGATCCTTATCTGAGCTCCGTTCTAAAATGCCTAAGTAATGGTATTCCTATCGAAGGGCCGCTGAAGTCAAGCGAGGGCGAACTGTCCGAAGTTAGAGGCGTCCTGCTAAAAGGCTGCAAGGTTATAATACCAACTACTTTACAACGGGAAATGTTAGAAAAAATACATCATGGTCATATGGGCATTAATAAGAACAAACTCAGGGCACGGCGTCTAGTTTTCTGGCCTGGAATGAACTCGGACATTGAGGCGTTTGTCAAGAAGTGTAGCGTATGTATGCAGTACGCCTACAGCCAACCAAGAGAGCCATTGAAAATGCGTCCTGTGCCTGAAAAGCCCTGGTACCGAGTGGGCATCGACATCTTCCAGTATGGTAGGAAATCCTACTTGTGTTTATACGATGCGTTGTCAAACTTCCCCGAAGTAGAACTGCTTAACGACTTGTCAGCGAGGAGCGTCATAGAGTCAACTAGCTCCATTTTTGCACGATACGGCATACCAATGGAGGTATGCACAGACAATGGTCCGCAGTTCGCATGTAACGACTTCGCTGCCTTTGCAAAGCGATATGATTTCAAACACACCACCTCGAGTCCACGATTCCCTCAATCAAATGGTCTCGCGGAGAAGGGTGTGCAAATTGTAAAGCGCATCCTAAAGAAAACCACCGAACTTAAACAAGATTTTTGGTTGGGACTTCTTGCTTACAGGACCACACCTCTAGAGTGCGGTCGAACCCCTGCAGAGATCCTCCAAGGCCGCGAGCTTCGCACCACATTGCCGGACTTGCGCTGTAGTGCCAACTACCAGGTGTACAAGCATCGCCAGACCGAAAGCCTCAAGCGGCCGTTGGCTCCACTGCAGAAAGGTGACGTCGTTCGGGTGAGGCAGAACACGTGGTCACCGAAAGCTCGGATCTTGCGTCAGTCCAGGTTTCCCAGGTCGTACGACGTACTCACCGAAGGTGGAAGAGTTCTGCGACGCAACCGGCGGCACCTGCTACCGACCAGTGAACCCTTTGAGCGGGAGCTGCCGGACTTCGTCGACGACGAAAACAGCTCGGACAATTCGGCAACCTCGGCCCGCACTGGTCCACCGCAGTCGCGTACTATCATGCCACAGCTCGGCACAGCGCCTCCAACGCAGGATCCCCCGCGCACTGCCTCGCCAGCACCAGCACTAAGGAGATCAACAAGACAAATAGCACCACCTCGGCGGCTCTCGTACAACAAGGACTTTGTACAGGTGCCCTAAATTTCCAATGCAAGTGAAGTCAACAAGGCGTCTGTGCGAGGGCCATACACCATTCAGATTTGTTTGTAACAGAGTTTTCTTCTCTTTTCTCTTTTCCTCTTCTTTCTTTTTTTTTTCCAAACGAAGGAGGATGTATCGGTGTATAGGATTTCGCTTTGCGAAATAAAATTAGCGTATTACGTAATGACTCTTTGATACCACAAAGGAATTTCCCGTCTTGAGGCACCGTGTTGCATGCGTTGCTTGAAAGACTAGTTTGTAATTTTGGAGGCAGATATACACGTAGAATGCCGGGCTACGAAGACTCTACGAATAGATGTATATTTAAGCTTCCTGTATAAATATCCACGCTTCCTGCAGTGACTAGGGACCTATTTTTAATTGATGTGAATTTATTAGTGAAATGGCGAGGAAAACATTGTGTCCACAAGGCTGCATTCTCTCCGTGGGAAAACTAATTTCATGCACTACTGTTTCTTAGGTTAGATAAAATCCTGAAAAACAGATTTCTACTATCCTTAATATTCGGAGGAGTTTTACTCTGCAAAATTATCAACAATCTCATTAAAAATTGTTTTCTTTTTTTGCAAATCTCTTTCCAAAAACCATCCGGTTAATTTGCTTGCCTCAGCGCAGTCAAGCGGGTATATGGTTGTATTATTAATTATTTTAGTACACTTTGAGACAGGGATTACGGGGAAATAGGCCTGTGGTTTTCTAATCGCTCAAGATCATGTTTGTGTTGAATGCTACCACAGCTCTCAGTGCCTTTATTAATGGTAAAGAAGCTTTCGAGCCAATTTCGTGCGGGGACAGAAACTTCCGCGAGGAGACTTCTACGAATTTGTGACTGTTCCTTGGGACTTTTTTATGCAAACAAAGCTAAGACCCGTGCACGAAATAAATAATTCATTGTGCATCTCGCGGAAAAAGAAAACACAGAGAGAGAGAGACAGAATGTCACTAACAGCACCCTTTATGAGAAACGCTACGTAATGGCGGCTGAGAAAATTTCTTTCCGTTTTTTTATTGCATTATGTTGCCAAGAATGCTGCCCGCAATGATTACGTCAATGATTGCATAATTAGTTTTTCTAGTTTGCGGGAACAGCCTTCGGTTAGTTCTGGGATGCAAAGGATGTTTTGTTACACAACTTTTGGTTCGCCGCATACCTTCCCAGCAGCCTTCTTAGCTACCGTACCTCCTACTCCAAACTTAAAAGTACGGCTCATAAAGTTATCATTGCTTTCGGTTATGTTGTGATCGTGCCCTTCAGATAGAGCGGAATACGAGTTCTCGGGCATGGTCTCAAATTTTTTGTTGCTGTGAGTATCGAATCGATGCGGAGAAAACGCTATAACGTTGTACGCTATCAGCATTTATTTTACGCAAAATACAAGAAAATATGTCTCCTAGTATTACCTGGGAAATTGATAAAGTGGGCTCGAATTTGACTCACTGCTCAAATTGTGTTCGATTTGATTTTTTACTTAAATTCGTGTTCTTATAAGTGCTACATTACTTCTGGCATTCTGTGATTGCCGGGGAACCGACGAGGCTGCCAGGGCTTTGTGAGGTAGGCTATTGTAACATGCATTTTGAAAAAAAAAAAGATATATTCTTTTATTTCGCAGGTTCCTACTTAATTTTTTTTGTGCTCCGGATTCATCAACGGACTTTCACTTTCGCGCTTATTTTAGACCAGTATTCTGCTGCCTTGAAAGTTTACAGTTTACAATTGGTAGCGAGATGCTTCAAGTAGTAAGGGAATATGTCTACTTAGGGCAGGTAGTGACCGCTGATCCGGATCATGAGAAGGATATAACTAGAACAATAAGAATGGGGTGTAGCGCATTTGGCAGATTCTCTCAGATCATGACTGGCAGTTTACCAATATTCCTCTGGAATACAACAGCTTTATCTTACCGGCGCTCACCAATGAGGCAGAAACGTGGAGGATAACGAATAGCGTTCAGCTTATCATAAGGTCACCGCCGCGTGCTATGGAAAGAGGAATGATATGTGTAACGTAAAGAGAGAGGAAGAGGGAGAGTGGGTGAGAGAAGAAAGGCGGGTTAATTACGCCATTGTCGAAGTCGAGAGGAATGGGGTTGGGCAGCGTACGGAATTTGAAGGGAAGATAACCGATTGTAATCAAGGTGGACGGACTAGATTCCAAGAGAAGGCAAGCATAGCAGGGGGCAGTAGAAAGTTAGATGGGTGGATGAGATTAGGAATTTTGCGGGGATAGCATGGCCGCGGCTGGCACAAGCCGGTTAATTGGAGAGATATGAGAAAGGCCTTCGGCCTGCGGTGGGCGTAGTCAGGCTCATAATGCTAATGATGATGATGGTGATTTTACGGTAGCTACAGCCAAGTCTGTCGGACACATCTGCACCCACTATGCTGACAGAAGGGATGTGCTATCCGGGACGAAAGGAGTATACTCCACGGGGCGAGAGCCGGAACAACGGAAAACTGCGTTGCAACGCCGTCTACAGACGGCATCTGGGATCGAGACATCCAATGCGTTACCTTTAATGTCAGCAGGTATGTCGCTTGACTCATTTCAATGTTTCGTGCTTTAGATCGCCAAAATGCCCCAGTCTTTCTTTGCTCCGGCTCCCGCCGCGTGGAGTACACCACTTTTGTCTCGATAGTGCGTTGCGAAGTGGCCTTCAGTTTCGACCACCAGTGAGGGCTCTTTTAAATCCGCTGGCTATCGTTCTTTGAAGTAAGACGCTGTTAAGCATTCGTAAGTTATTTCCTTCTAAAGAATTTGCTACGATTTCTGTACGGTTATCTCTGGAATTTATACGATACTTCTGCAATGCCGGCTCGTCTACCTGCCTATTTCTCACCTTCGTATTGGTGTCGGCCATCATTAGAACGCAGAGTGCTTCTTGCTATATTCATTATGAGTGCGATGTATCCACGAGACTACTGCCCATTTTTCAATTTATTAAGTAAGTTTGATTTATTACCGTGGTTCATTTATTTAGACTGATTAGAATGGCTGAAAAGCCCGTTCTGTTTGAAAGAGCTCCTACAATGCGAGCAGATGTGGTATTAGTGAATACCAGCTCTCGGGTCTACATATTCAAATTTAATAGAGAAGTGTTTATTCGATCGCTGGCTGGCACCCGCATTCCTTTTCTCTAGTCGTGTTTCTGCTCCTTTCTTTGGACATTTCATTGCGACAGCATTAGCAGGGCCATGACGGCGAGATCTGTAGGCCGTCGGCATCCGGCCTAGGCTATCTGTGTGAAGCCTTCATCTTCCAACACTGGCGGGGGAATTACCCTCTCTCAGCTGCCACCTGCCAGCCGTTCCCCTCTCCCCTCCCTCTCTACTTGTATGGAGGACGCCTGTCTAAGAATGAGTCAGCAAAAATGAAAACGAATAAAAAGAAAATAACTGGGACAAGAGAGGGCGTGAGTGTGCAATAGATAGGCTCCCTGAAGAACTAGGTATCTGTGCAACACTCTGGCTTGCGGGAGCTGCTCCACACTTTGCTCGAGAAAAGCAGCTTGCATCTCTCAAGCTCCACAGGTGGATTTTTTTTGAAACAGCGACGTGCTGGGGCAGCCGCGCATTCCTTGACCTCGGCACCAATTCGCCGGTAGCGGTATGAGGACTCGTCGAGATCTATAAACGCCACATATTTTGCGTAGTTACAACTGCAGTTAACAAACAAGCGCGAGCGCAAAAGAAAAAATGGGAATGGCAGAAGGAACCACTAGAGGAAAACACGAATTTCTCAGAAAACAGCACATCTGCGTACAATATTGGCAGCCTCCCGAAGAGCTATCTGTGCATATATGAAGCTTCCGGGAGCTCATGAAGATTCTGAATTGGCACGGATTGGTGCATGAAATAAGAACGTTTTTAAGTTTCCCTAGCTTGAAATCAATTGACCGCCACCTACCCTTTTACCTCCTTTCGAATACGCTAACTTACATCCACTTCATATTGCGGTGTTCTATAATGTTTAATGTTTCGGCTCGGTTATTCAAATAAAAAGTGATAGCATATAACCTTACTGACCTGTGTTTTTTTCCTTACTACACTAACAGGACACGCCGTATCCGCCAGTAATTGGCAAGCGTCTTTATGTTAGACCTTTTGAAAGACGTCGATGGTTTGGAAAGTGGTAACGAAATATGATAGCTTACGGTCCACGGTCACATTTGGTGTAGTTGTCATGCGCTGCGGAAAATCCGTTCGGCGCAGAACTTCAATCCCATTTCCTGCGAGACCGAGACCTCTCAGATGTACAGTTCCTGTGAAGGCACCTTCCACGCTGGTGATGTTGTTTCCCATCAGGGAGATGTAGGCGAGGAACGCGTTTCGTCCAAATTCACCCTTTTCTAAGTACTGTATATTATTGAAGGCGGCATCAAAGTATTTCATATTTACGAGGTGTCTCATGGAGCCATTAAGAGAAACCAACTGATTTCTTCGTAAACGCAAATTTTTAAGAGTTACGAGCCCACGGAACGCGTTCCTACCAAACCAATGAATGTGGTTTTCGCTCAGATGCAACTCCAGGAGGTCCGTATTGTCTTTGAAGTTGTCGTCGGGAACGTGGCTGATGAGGTTGTTCCTGAGAAATAGCTTTCTTAAACTTCCGAGATATTTAAACACGTCGGTGATGCTAGTTATGCGATTGGAAGTTAATATAATTTCCTTCATTCGGCGTGTGTGCGTGAACATCTCTGCCAAGTTGGTCAGCTGGTTCTCATTCATGTTTAGAAATTCTAAGTTTGATTCTCTACTGAAAACAGACCCATTTACGTAACTTATTTTGTTTTTGCTGAGATCCAGACGACGGAGTCTTTGAAGCGCCTTGAAAGCTGTAGGCTCTATGTCGCTTATTTGGTTGTCGCCCAAGCGGAGTGCTTCTATTACGCAATTTGCTGATGCGAACTTAGGTACCACGCCAATCTTGTTGTGGGCGAGGTTGATTTCTTTCAGGTATGGCATCCTCGATTTCGCAAGTTCACTGATGTCCACTATCAAGTTGTTCTCGAGGGTGATTGTCTGAAAAAAATTTTTAATGAAACAATCAGGAGCAGCATTCCATCGAAATTATCTTTGCGACATCCGAAAAAAAAGCCGATAGGCATCGAAACAAGCAAAGCGTTGGCTATTTTCATTTTTTTTCTGGAGCATATGAAGCATAATCGCTTTATTGGGAGATTTTGTCTCTCTGGTGGCACGTGGTTGCCAATTAAGTTCTCCATTTGATGTAAAATGTTCGCTCTAGTGATTTTGCAGTGACCAAGGTGACAAATAAAAAATCCCTGCATGTTTTTCCTCTGGTTTAAATCACTGCAATCGTGAGGTGTTTTCAAACAACCAAGGTCTGAGCCACCGGTGTGAGTTACTGAGTCATTGACTCAGAGCCAGGGCTGAGCTGGGCCATGATTCATCGCTGTGGGTGAAGAAGTGCAAATTGAGTAACTAACTATCTAGTGACACTAGCCGGAAACGTCAACACAATCGAACACAACATGGTATCAGTGAAGCAGATTTCCTCCCACACGCCAGGATATACTGACAGTGATTTGCTCAGCGCGCCTGCAAACATCTGCCCATTAGCCTGCCGGCTTGCTAGGTGTGGACAACGCCATAGACGCATAGTGGGAAAGCGCTTTTAAATGGTGGAATAATTACGGCCACAAAACACTTCGACATATTGGTTGCGCGCGATCAATGCCTGCTCAAGGGTGATCTTTCTAACAGAGGAGGTTTTTTTAAACGGGTCCCACCATTTTTACGTCTTCCATGAGGCTCGTCAAAAAGCGTATGCACCTTTCTGCGACGTTTTCGCCTAGACATGTTGACTGTGTAGGCTGACTCAAGTTTTTTTCCTTTCGTTAAATTTGGGTAGTTGGTGTAGTTGTTTCCTTTGGGTTAGACACTACGTGGTCTTATGTGTGCGCTGCGGCGACCTTTGAATAAACCTGCCAGGTTGGGAAGAAGACATCTGGCAGTTTGTGGCTCATGGTTGAGCAAGGCATGGTGAGCGGTGTTAGTGACTCAAACCCCAATTTGCCAGAGTGAGTAGTGAGGCGAAATATAAGGCTTATTCAAACTCTGCTAAGGTAAGGGGGGAGCAGCCGGAATATTAAACCGACATTTAAATTTATTGCCAAACTGCCCTTTTTAGCTCTCCGAGAGGGTGCTTTAAGATGGCTTCTAATAGTGTACGAGGAGCAGATATTCAATCAAGGCGGAAAGCTGTAGTATGACTTCATTTTGACATAAAATTTCGGAGCGGAGAAGACGCCGGAAGTAAGTAAAAGCATCGGGCGCAGACCTGAAGTCCGCTTATTAGAGCGACGCCTGTTTTGAATGATGGGTCTTGGTGCTGAACCAATAACCTACCACAATGAGTCACGTGTATGGCCAGCCTTGTAATCAACATAGCTTGATTTGTTAAGCTTATAGGGTGAACTAACTGAGCGAGTTTATAGGCAACTGGCAAAACTGTTTTCGAACTCTAGTGTGGATGCAATAAACCTTCAGCGGTGCCTATTGTAAAAGAAATTTCTTTATGTTCCTGGCAAAGTGATATTTAATTATGCTGAGCATTGTTAACTTGTGCACTCCTGTAGCCCATAACCTCCCTTTAATAATGTGTGTCGCGGTTTCTTCATTTTTCTGGACGGCGTTCTCAGATGGCGCTCGGTAGTGATTGCGTGGAACCTCAGGCATGAGACAGTTACGAGAAAACTAGCACATCTACTCAACAATGCACTGTGATGTAATAATATTGTGCGCACTCCAGCAGCTGTGTTCTCAAATGCTTCAGAAAGTTTAAACTAGGAGAAATCATAAACCTAAACGCGCTGAGTGTCGGAGCCAGTACTCGATTTCGCACTTTGTCAAGCCTTTTCCATTCAAAACCAGATATACGCTCCACTTTCTACCGTGCAAGAAGGGGCTTCGATTGCGGCGTTCAGCCATGTTCAGCATGATCCAGAAAGGAATGCTAAAGAAGAGGAAAGAATACTTGATACTGTCGTGGTGTGCTCGTATGAGTAAGGTTCTCATTTGGGGTAAGGTTACATAGCATGTCTTGGAACCATTAATTAACTCATAGCTGCTATTTGAAGCAGAGCTAAAAGTAATGAAACAATAATACGCTTACCTCTAAGTAGCGCAAGTCGTCAAACACGCCATTTACTACTGTGATGCGGTTTCTGGCTATTCGGACTTCTCTTAAATTTCTTGATTTCTTGAAGAGAACGGGTGACAGGTGCTGAATCTTGTTGTGCGACAACAACAGGACCTTCAGCTTGGTAAAGCCACTCAGGTATTCTTCGTCCACCTCTTCAATGCCGTTGGACCGTAGGTCCAACTGATATAATTCGGGCAAGTACAGAGAGCCCCGCAGAACTCTGAAGGTATTTCCACTTGCAATGATATGATGCAAGCGCTTAGCGGCGCTCAAACCGCATGGGAGATTGTTCAGCTGAGTCTCTTTCAAGGAGATTTTGTACAGTTTAATTGCGGACCTCAGGGTCATTTCTCCGATGTCGCGCAGAGGGCAATGATCGATAGCGAGAAAAATAATTGTTCTGTTGGAAAACCAATCAGCAGGCAGATCTATGACTGCGACGTTCCTCAATGTTAGCTTTTTTAAATGTACTATCGCGCTCAATATGAGTTGCAACGCGCGGTCATCGACCGGGGCTCGTTCCGTGGTGTGCCTCCTCCAAACAGTCGCTCGGAATTCTGGGAGAAACTGCTGTTGCAGGAAACAACAGCACCCCCGCTCAGGAAAAAATTTCTCCCAGAATTCCGAGCGACTGTTTGGAGGAGGCACACCACGGAACGAGCCCCGGTCGATGACCGCGCGTTGCAACTCATATTGAGCGCGATAGTACTCCTCTCATTATGGCAATGTCTGCGTCGATTTCTTCTGCTTTAGACACGTCAGTGCACGTCAACAAAGCCCCCCCCCCATCGTAGTCTCGCAAGAGCAGCGCTGGAGTTCCGGACATGTTGCGTTGACCTTCTTCCGATACGGCGGCCACTTGTACTCAGCATGCACTGAAATGCACGAAGCAGCCAGCGTGCAGACTATGACAATCACACGAAAAGTAACCATACTGGAGGTCTCTTGATCCCGGATGATTATGTGCGTTATAATTTTCTCGAACTTTCCTCGTCAATCTGCAAGTTACGCTCGAGCCCGACGTTCATAGCAGGTTGATCTGTCTCAAGGACAAACAAAAGCATCAGTGCAAAATTGAGTCAGGGCGCTGGTAAGAACGTAACCCACCCATTGTCAACAGTGACCTCCAGTATGTATCACAAAAACTAAGTGCTTCGCGGAGGGTCACAGGAGAAGTCGGGGTCGACGTCTTCGCATTCCCTTCCACCACTGTGCGGTCGAAGTATTGAAGCAAGGCTAAGAGAACTCAGAAGCAAGGCCACACATCTTTTTTTTTTCAACTGGCAGAGGTCCGCTGAGGGAAAGTTGACTGCTGCGGCGTCACATAACGGCGACGCCACTGTTCAGTCTTCGTCCATCCGTAGCTGTATGAACAGTCTGCTCGGCCAGCACTCTACATCCAATGCACGTACATGTTACACAAAAAATGGGGTCTTAAAGGACTCACACTTAGATCGCTCTGTTTGGAGTACGGCGATTTCTCAGTTTGATGGAACACAGCGACTCGGGAAAGTTCTTCTGGGAGCCGTCCGCCCAACGCACACACATCACACGCGACGCAGACACGCGTACTGCAAATGAATAGTAAATTAGCCTCCTGGAAGACATGTGACGAGAGATTGTGCGAGGCCCGGGAGGCTGCGGGAGAGGAGGGCTGGAGGGCGTTTCCACGCGCTGCCTCCCATCTGAAGGAGATCCGCGAACTCCAAGGAAATCCTGCATCCGCTTCTTTCGGAAATACGCTTTCTTAAGAAAGGAAAGCCTCATGTGCGTTTTCTTCTCAGAAATGAGCCTGTTTTCAAAATCAAAGCAATTGACCCTTTGGGCGGTGTCTTACTCCGTCTCAAAAATCAGTGGAACCAGAAAATGCTACGCCTTCATTTTAGGTTACCTTGGTAAAAACAGCAAGCTTTTGTGACGCTACCCAATTAAGTAATTACTTATTAATTTCATTACCCCGCACAAATACGGAGGGCTGTAAACACTGTCGGATACTCCGGTGGGTAAAACATCTCCGTCTGCTTAAGCATCGTTCAATAGATCGAAGCGACATACGAGTGCATGCAAGGTGAGCGAGTCGCTCTTTTTTATAATACCGTACATGTGCGGGCTTTTCAATTAGTTTTGACTGGATGCAGCCTAACTCACAAGAGAAAACATACGCTACGAAATGCGAGCAAGAACATTGATACAGTGCACCAGCTGGGAGAGTAGGGACTTCCGTGGAAGGATTTCTTTGTAAGCTTAACAGACGAAAGGCGAAAGACGAAGTTATTAGACAATTTCTCGGGTTGAACAATATGGGCTTGAAACGTTTGAGTGATTTGATAAGTGGGAAGCAGCAAGGGGCCCTTATCGCGTATTCACAGGCAACCAGTAAAGCCAATATCTTATCTGGTTGTTCCGTAAGCTCGATCTGCATAATCGTGAGAAATAAATTGCCATCGCAGTTATGGGAGGCCAATATCCCCGCAACTAAATGTACTTTGAGAGCTTGGCCCCCTCCAGTATGCGGAACCCGGAATTCGAAACCTTTTCGCTTAATTTTTTAATTCGGTAGGTTCGCTTCGGACAGTTTTAATCATTTCTCGTATTTATACATCACCGTAGGTTCACTATCATTAGAAGTACTTCTAGGTCCAGCTCAACTACTAGTCAGGCCACAACTTTCCGCAACCTATTTCGAGATGGAACTCTTGCACTAACGATCGCAAACGTGCTGATAATATTTTTATACCAAGGAGCAAACTCTCCACCAAGGAGCAACTCACCACTCTCCCCCATTTTTATATTGGCCTATCAGAGGTTCATCTCAATTTGAGGAAAGTGTACTTGCTGCATTGTTTGATCGGAATCCCGAAGAAGGCCGAAAAGCAGACGAAGAGCTGTCGAACACGTTCCTGAGGCCTGAAAGAGGACACCAAAAATTATTACTGTGTTACCTCCACTTCGTCTTCCACGCACCTTCGACATCGCGGTTTTGTGCGTAAGACCGGGCAAGCCTCGATCTCTATTCATTCCAACATGGTCATATATGACACTGGCCTCCCAAGACACGTTGTCTATAACGCTGAACATCGATCATACTTCCCAGTTCGTCTAACCATGAATAAGTCCACTCCGTGTGCACCGTCGTACACGGTAACGCTTCTTGATGAGGTCATACGCATTGATCTCTCCTGCAGCCGTTACCGCAGAGTGGCAGCGCTGCTAACGGCTGGTGACTTAAACTGCGCCCGCACAGCCGGGAAGCAACAATCCCACACTGAGGTTGACTAACATATGATAAGCCTTAGGTATTTTCTTATCAGTTTGCTGCCTCCTGAGCACTGTGGACAATGCACCGGTGTAAGTAAACATTATTCACGAAGCCCGAATTCCTATCTTGCGTGAACGCGAACACATAGCGGCCCGCTGTAGCAACGTAGACCTAAACAGTAGCAACCACCTGACAGTAACTGATGCCGCTTCAAAGAGATACGCAGCCATCTACCTCACCTTCATATTTCGATCGTATGTTGACATGCAACTGTCATCACCACCGAGGAACGCTTCAGCTCGATGCATTGCGGGTGGATACCATTTGCATTCACAGATTGCACTGAAAACTTCTAGATGCAGCAGTTGGGCAAAGTGTGACCCTCTTTGGAGGCACATGTTGGCTCCTACTGAACCATCTGCATGCCACAGTAAGCAAATTATTGAAACTACGCCATCCCGCGTCGCATCCAATTGATTAACCAAAGAGTCCGGCACTGTTGTCATAAATAGTTGGCCCTATTCAAAGAAGGGGAAATATTATTTCATTCTCAGAACAGAAGGGTTTTCTTCGATTTCTCCTGGAAAAATAAGAGTCCTGAAACCCTTGGCAGTCCCTCTGAAAGCGACACGCCGCTCCATGTGCATACGTGAACGATACTGATATGAATTCCATCCTACCAGACATGCCCATTCCCACCCCTGGACCTGCGGTGCACCCCTCTGACATCAATTGATTATTTACGATCT
Source organism: Amblyomma mixtum (assembly GCF_055824585.1). Lineage (NCBI taxonomy): Eukaryota > Metazoa > Arthropoda > Arachnida > Ixodida > Ixodidae > Amblyomma > Amblyomma mixtum. The sequence goes on along the minus strand of NC_143019.1, from coordinate 106,559,444 downwards.
TTCAGTTAAGGTATTTCTTGTCCCCTATTATCTCTCCGAGGTATCTCTTCTCACCTTCTTACCGAGGGGTTACCTCCAATATTTTTAATATGCTAGAAACAAACTCTGGCTAATGCCAAACTGTTCACTTTCATGGTAAGCAGCGGTGGTATCAACTTTAAGCAAGCTAGACAAGTCAGTTGCGAATCCTTTGATTCTTAGACGCCCTTTCTTGCCTTCCTTTCAGGGGATCTTTCCTGAGCGTGCACCGTTCGCCCGTGTACTTCTGCCTCCTTACGTATGCACGTATCAACTCTATTTCTCACCTCCCATCTTAGTCGTATGGATGCACAGGACGTCATACAGACCATTCGTCAGCCAGCCAAAGCATTACCCAAACCTCTTGCGGAGTAAATATGAAAGGCCTTTCTCATACCATAATCGTCCGAAAACCAGCCAAACGGTGCAACACAGTTAGAACAACAGAAGAGCACGAGGCAAGGCTGGAATAGCAAATTACATTTTTGAAGGGAAGAGGAAAAAGAAAACTCGCATGAAGATGCGCGCGCGCACAATCCAAAGGAGTGAAAGGGCGATAACTGAGGACAATCAACGCTGTGCGAGTACACTATCTTTTTGACGGCTGCAAACACTAAAGCTAAAATTACTATGCCGCAAACTTTCTTTACCTCAAAAACCCTATGTTTAAACATTAATGGCGGTCTTCCCAGGAACGCCTGGTATATATACGTTTGCTTTTGGTTTTGTTTGTGTCAAGCACCTTTTCAGATACCAACGCCTTATGAAGAGAAGGAAGAGCTATGTAACTTGAGCCGCGAAAAAGAGCACGCTCTCCAAAATGGCGAATAAATGCAATAAGATTTTCGCTGTTTAAAAATGAGGGAAAAGAAAGAAACAAAAATCTTGAAAAAGGATGGGCTCTTCCAAAAACAACCAACAATTTTTTTCACTTCTGTGGTTTTTTAGTTTTCGATTACTTAATCCTGCTTACAATTATTTATCAGCTGCCAAGAAACCATTCCTGATAAGTATATATTTATTTTGGAGAACCCTTTGACAGTAAAACACCTACTGCTCCCATGTACGGTACGACAGAAGATGGAAAGAACAATTTAAGAGACGAAAATAAAAACAACAAGGAGGTGAGAAACAGTCAAAAGCCGTCGACGTCCAAAAAGCTCTGCAAGCCTTCCTTGGCAGTTGCCAAGTACCGAAGAAATACTTGAATATCAGATGCCACCACGTATTGCAGAGCCACATCACTCGCACAAATGTGATCAGGTTGCACAAAGGAATGCATAAAACAGCTTGTTCGTTGAGTCAGACCGGCCACATGGAGGAGTCAATGCGTCTATGAACTCATTTGTGGAGGAAAACAAGGTACCGCGATTGCAGTCTTCCACTTTTACTGATTCGGAATAAGTGGAGAAGGAACGCGGCCGATACTATTCCAGACGTATCGGCATACACGAGATTATAGATCACCAGACTCTTGTAGGTGAACTGCATAACATCTCGTACAAGTTCACGCTCGGCATGCACTTGCCATCATGCCAAGCAGGTTCAAACACAAGTTCTTGACTCCCAGGCTGTGAAGCAAAACGTGCAACTGATCCAGTTGCGCACATAAATCACGAACTGAGACACCCGTGTGACGGCGTGCTTTTGAAACAGTCCAGGAGAATGTAGTATTCTCCACGTAGAATGTCGGCCTACAGTCGAGAGGAACAGCGCCAACCTGTTAGCTACACTGCCCAACAAACGGATAAAGAATATTTCAACAGAACGATTTTCTATGCCAGCCATGGCTAACAGACGGCAGGCCTGAACTTTCCGGCGGCAGTGCGTACTGCCGCTTGAAGAACTGAAACTATCACGTCTTCCAAGAGATAGGAAAATTCAAAATGCCGATGGATGCTCTAAATATATCAAGTGGGGAAAACGCTAAGACATCTCCACAGCCATTAAATACAGAAGAAAGAACGGCATCAACTTGGGATGTTTTTGTTGGCTGACTCTGAGTAGTGGGAGTAATGTTTCTAAATTCTAGGCTTCATTGCGGAGCATGGGCTGATGATCAGCATTGCAATAGCACTATTACGTTTCCTGGCGAACACAGACGAGAAATATGATTGAAGCATATCACAGACACTGGCTGCGCCAGTAACGTAACCAGCGCTCGACTGCAAAGGAAGCGGGAAGTCGGCCACGTGTTTCTCCCGATAGCGAAGCGGCCGGAAATCCTTGTGATGTCCCCTAACGCCGTTAGTCAACAAATAGAGATAGCAGTCCTCATTGCATCCTAAAGAATTTTTTTTTTAATGTGAAGACGTTACTAGTCCCATTGCTAGAAAAGCCGACGGCGTGTGAGTGTGCCAATGCTAGCAGATGGCACAGAAAACTAAAGGTAAAAAATAAATAGGCTGACGGGATCAAGCGGCCGTGTGACGCACACAGCAAGCCCAGCACTGCAACTTCAGATATTGACAGATAATCCAACAAAGTTCGTTCATCGATATATAATCATCAATGGCCGACCTTCATGTGGAGCCAGTTTTATAATAATAATAATAATAATAATAATAACAATAATAATTTATTTCCATCACCATACAGTGTTGGAGGGGATGGGAATAAAAGCGGTTTTCTCTTGACAAGGTTCCCACCCCCTGTACAGCAAGTGGGCAGTGCCATGCGACGGCACTTCTGAGAGAAAAAAAACAACAGACAAATACACAATCAGGAGCGTGTGTACAAATTCAATACGGTTGAAGCAATAACAACAAAAGAAAGAATTAAAAAAGCTGTTAAAAAGATCACAACAAGAGCAACCAATACATGAATACAAGTTTAATGTACGAATACTAGGAAAATGTGGCTTCAGAAATAGAGTAGTCGAGGAGGTCAGAGCAGCTAATGTTTCCTATGTCAATGTTTGCAGCAATTAATTTATTCAATTAATTTTTTTCATGAGTGAGGGAAGTTGGAATGTTACCATCTGGTGTCCATAGTTGGTTCTCACTACAGGTACTACACAGTTTGGTTTGCGACGGCGTGGCTATGTGCACTGAAATAACTGAATCGAGGCTAAGTCAGATATGTTTGTAATGCATCTTCTTTGTTCTATTTTATAGGTGCGCATAGTTTATAAGCATACAGGTTGAAAATGTTAATAATCTTGTTCTTGGAAAATATTTTTTTAGTTTAGTATCTATATGGCAGGTTATGAACAATTCTGAGGGCCGTGTTTTCAAGAGCAGCAAGTTTTTCAGACTGGTTTGTATAGCAGTACCCCATACTAAAGAACAGTAGTTTAGATGTGAGCGAAATAACGCACGATATAAGAGAAGCTTTACCTTTTTTGGGAGACATTTGAAACATGTCATAAATCCTATGGCTCGAGATGTATTTAATGCTATACGAATTATGTGGTCGTCCCATTGCATATCTTCAGTGAATATTACGCAAAGCGATTTGAATGATTTTGCTAACTGGATCTGGTCTCGGTTGTAACGCAGCTCACCGAATTCACAGCAATTTTTGCTTTTTGGATGAAACAGTATTGCCTTAGATTTTGTTACATTAACTGAAAGAAGATTGTAATCTAACCATGTCTTTATTTTTTCCAGGAGAATGTTTACATTTTCCAGTAACTTACTACCAGTGCCGTCGGATAAAAACGAACTGGTGTCATCAGCGTAAATTATAAAACGAGCTTTATTATCCACACTAGTGATGTCGTTAATATAAAATTTGAATAGCAATGGTCCAAGGATACTTCCTTGGGGCACTCTGCAGGTAACTGCTCGAAGAGTTGACTTGTATTCATTTATTTGGACGTACGGTTTTATATTGGACTGGTGAGATTTAAGTAAGAGTAACGCTGTGCCTCTAATTCCATAAAATTCAAGTTTTTCCAACAAGATGCTATGATTTATACAGCCAAATGCTTTACTGTAATCTAATAAAATTCCGAAGACCAGGTTGCCGACAACATTCGTACCAAAACTGTGACGCAACCGTTCGTTGCACCTAATTCCCCTGGGTGTGGTAAGATTTTTTCTACATATAACGCACATGTGGTAGTGAAGTTCTAGGATAGCTTGAGACAAGGATTCTAACCGACGATATATGCACCTTCAATATTATGGCTTTCTCTTAAGGCGCGGCTGAGGTGTCCACTGAGGTCTGAGCCAGTTGCTGTGCCATTTCCTTACCTCAAAAACATTATTTCGTACAAAATGGTGATGCAACCGTTCGTCGTACAGCATTCTGAGTGGTGTGTGTGTGTGTGTGTGTGTGTGTGTGTGTGTGTGTGTGTGTGTGTGTGTGTGTGTGTGTGTGTGTGTGTGTGTGTGTGTGTGTGTGTGTCGGTGGCTGTCAGTGCAACCAAGGATAGTAACGCATTCGCATTCCCGCACGTAAGCAGTCTTAATTGTGCACCTGCCGAATTTTGTAGCAAGCTACATTGGCCGTATTCTCGCCGTTTCGTTCTGGCCGGTGGCCACATCGCGAGCTGAGCCGTTGCCTAGCAACTGCCGCAGCTGGCAGCGCCGCTCGCCACGCCGTCAGGCATGATGTCAGAGGAGGAGCCGGTGCAACCGCGTTGCAAAAGAGCAGTAGCCGGCGTTGCATCGTATATATAGAAGGGGCGGCTCGGAGGGATTCATCGGCAGATATGAAAAGTGAGTCGGAGAGACTGAAAGAAGCCAGGCTTCGTCTTCGGAACGAAACCAAGGGGAGGCAGCGAGCCGAGGAGACGGAGGAAGAACGAGCCGCACGCCTCGAGAAGCGTCGTAAGTACGAAGTGGTCAGGCGAGTGGATTCAGATGAGGGTGGTTCGTCGTCTTGTTCGGCATCTCGTGCCAGGGCTTTCATTTAATACAAGAAAACAAGAAAATTTTCGAACCTTTTCAACTAACCTGAACTTGGTAGCACTCATTGCAGACTTCGAGGTCATGGCAGCGAAAAGATAGAAAAGAAGTTTTTAGTGGACAGATATCACCACCACCGTAACATTAGCCAAACGGATAACATATATGACTTCACTTTTGTTTAATTTTTTGGGCAGTAATATTGACTGACTTCGAAAGCTTGCTATTAATCAAAAAGAAGAATTCTGCCCCGATTCCAAAATGGCTCTTTATTCAAAAATTCGGGGGTTAAGAGTAAGAAGAGATAACGACAGCGCCAATTCAGCGGCCTGCAGTCCACTTTGGAAATAACTTCGGAGACACGGAGACATCCTGTGTTTTATTTTTCTTGTTTGAAATTTGTATTTATTTTTTTAATTCACCGCAAGGCACTTGCTTTTAGCAAAAGACTCACAAGACCACCTGGGGAACATGGAACACGTCGATGCATCTCGTAATGCTATACAACCCTAGAAATACGGGAATTTACCGGTGATTTGCCTGGGGATCAAAACCGAGGTCTTAACTGCATGCGGAAGAAGTGGGCAGACTGCCTTCAGGAGAAGCAGTAAGCGTGAAATTTATTTTACTTATTTACAATACAACCAGAGAGACCAAAAGTCGGAAATGAAGCGCTCTGAAACACGCCAGATTGCGGCTTAATTTATTCCGCAGGCAACTAGCCAGGTAATCCGGTTGCTGGTCGAGCGTCCAATGGGCCTTTAGCCTCTCCATAGGCTCCGCCCTCACCACATGACCGGTCACACACCACACCACAGAAACGTGTGCAGGCAAGGAGGAATCCTGGCGCCTTGCAGTCGCGGACTGCGGTTTGCCGGGGGCCCACCAGGTGCAAAAGGTGCAAAAAAAGAGACCCTTTTTGTTGATTGCGGTTTATCCTATTGCTATTCGTAATTATTGCGGTCATTGAAGCGCTGTAATTATTGCGCTAACTAAAGCGCGCAGGTGAATTCTTTACAAATTTGTGGCTTGCACTGACGTCACTTCCGCAAACGCGATTTTGTTTGCCGGCATCGTGGAGCACCGCGGACCAGCGGAGCACCATTGCCATTGCAGTCGTGTGAGCACACTGTTTTGAAATGGCTATCTGCGCTGTTGTTGGCTGCAGAAACCGCAGTAAAAGCAGTTCGAGGAACGAGTCGGCGAACACAAACCTTTTTCGCCTTCCGAAGGTCGTCGAGGACCAATGCGAGCGAACGAGAACACTTAGCGTGAAGCGGCGCAGCCTGTGGCTTGCGCGTATCAAGCGCTCCGATCTAAGGGTCGATCTTCCAAACATTCGAGTGTGCGGCGCCCACTTTGTTACAGGTAAGCCTTCGCATTTATTACATAAGGTGCACTTGACACTGCGCTAGAATAACGTTTGCTTGCATTTGTAGGGAGACCCTCCAAGCTCTGGGACGAAACCAACCCGGATTGGGCCCCAACTCTTTTGCTGGGATACAGCTCGAATTACGAAAGCACTGCGCGTTACGAACGGGCTGCAAAGCGCCGGTTTAAACAAACAGCCGAGGTTGACAAGGAGATCACAGCACCTGCAGGAGCATCCGCACCAGGTCGCAACGTGTACGGGTCCACATCGTCGCAGAGTTCTATCTTTTCCTGGTATCGCGCACGCGCCGACCCGATCAGACCCGCGCAATATGCCTCGTTGACCGCAGGTTTACTGTATACAGGCGGCATTTCTCAAAAGAAGCGGTGACATTCACATAAAAACACAACGCAAACAGGAACACTACGCGATCAGCCAACGCAAGGGTAGCAGCGGCGGCGGCGCGCGGTGCTCCAGCATGGATCCGACGCGTCGGCCCAGACGGATGTGACGTCACGTGCAAGCCTCCCGTTTTTCCCTTTTATGATAAAGAGCGCAACGGCATCGAGTTGGGCAGCGCTGTGCGCTATCGCGAAGATTTACCGCCCGCGCAGTGACGCGTGAACGTGCACGCCGCAGCGCATGGTCAGCAGGTGCAAGCAGGCGAGCGCGTTGCTTTTCGTACGCGAACGCGCGAGCAGCGGAAGAGCGCACTATTAAGATCGACGTCAACAAGTCTCGCCGGGTGGCCGCCAGCACGCCTGCTTCTGTGTATGGCTGCGAGCAGCTTGAGTGTGATTGCTTTCGGGCCTGCCGCCATGAACCGCACGCATGGAGAGGACCCAGGTGCCAGCTGACTTCAATTACGGAGTTTGCCCGGCTGGAGTACAGGACCAAAACCAGACCCCCTTTCCGAAAGGTCTGCACGTGTAGAACGTCGCCGCCGCCGCCTCGGGGAGACGAACGTTATCTTCCCCATTTGCCGTGACCGTGCCAGGGAACAAAGGGTCTCGTTTCCTGTTGCTCTTTGGCGTGCCAAGCACCGCGACAAGCTGGCGGGCATCATCTCCGACCCAAGCACGAGAAACCACTTTCGGCCTTTTCGTGACCTCGCTTTCCGGCCTCGAGCGGCGGGTGTCTTTGATTATCAGCAGATGTCGGTGACCCGCAGAAAACCTTCGACTGGCCGGAGGCCATCACCTGCCGCAGTCAACGCTACCTCGACGACAACCTTCTTTCCCTCAGACTCCACATGTGACGGGGGCGTGGCCCTAAGTGCAGTGGTGTGTTTGTGCGCACAAGTTTGTGTTGTTTGTGATCTGGGCCCCTCCCACCCCGGCGTGGGCGTCCTCAACCTAGGGAATTTAGGGAAGGAGAACAGTATAAAAGTCGACAACGAGTGCGGCAGGATAGCCTCCCATAGAGCCTCTTTTGGAGCCTCATTTCAGTCTCTAACCATGTTGTAAAAAGATGTAAATAAACCCTCTTGTAATCTTCCTCCCATCACCTTAACTCTTTGACTTGGCGGCACTCCTGTCCTGGTGGTGGTGGGAACGGGTGTCGAAGCTTGACCACGGTTCCGTCAAGCGAGCAGCAGCAGCAGCGAGCTAGCAACGACGCCGAACCCCCATCTTCACCAACAACTGGTGGCAGCGCCAACAGCACTGAGGTTCCGGAAACGGCATTTCCTTTCAGTTTTTGTTTTGCAGTAGTCCGTAGGGAGTTGATTGCGCATACTGTCTGTTGCATTGTGTTTGTTTGCATTATCAGTGAGTTAGAAAACTTTTATACTTTAGAATCTCTTCGGATCTGTCGTTACCACGCACGAGCGGGCGGACGCTTGGAAGTCGCAGAAAAAGTTATGGAGGCGACGCCGAAGAAGGTGGGATGCTTGACTTTCTGGCTTAAATTTGTTTTGAAAGGAAAACTTTCGAACATAGCAGTCACCACGATAGGCAAAACTGCTTGTCGCTTGCGCTTGTTCCTATGGCATTCGCGGTTTTCTTTTTGTTTTTGTTACAGATGACACTACGGTCGAGCCATTTTTAAGTAACATCGCCTGACAAGGTGGACAAGGCTCTGAAGGCTCTGAGTTTCGCCGGGAGAGGAAACTGCGTGTTGACTCCTGTCTTCAGCTGCTGAACTTGGAGCGGAATGAATTACTAGCAAGGCCATGCACTTCGCGTCAACTGGAGCATCTGCAACCTGCGTTGTGCGTAGAACCCCTACATCGCGCGAGTCTGGTACGAAGAACAGGCGCTTGTCAAGCGATCATGGGACCGACAGTGTAGAAGTGGCTCATGGTGTGTCATCGGACAGTTACAAGCACTGTGGTGTCGAGGCAGCCTGCTCGTCGTGCTTCGTCAATGATGGTGGGTCGGCGTGGGGCTGGGAAGCTTCGGAAGGTATCGCCGGCGTGGACGGTGTTGAAGGAGACATGCCTCCTCACCCAACTCCAACGACAGCAGGCTTCTGAAATGCACGGCACTTCCAAGGAGGGCGGCGTAAGTGATGCTGATGACATCACAGAATTCGTGCAGAAGCTACAGATTTGGATAGTGTAATCACAGTCATCTCACGCCACGGTGACATCGCTGTTGAATGTCATGCTGCAGAGAGGCTGCGCAAACTGCTTTTGATGGTAGTCTGTGTTCACAGCAATAGTAAGTTGTACTGTAACTGCTGTTGGAGCAGAAGCAATAGCATGTTACTGCTGTATACCACAAGTATCCAGGAAATGTCTTGAAAACATTGATAACTTTGTATTGTAGCCTTCTAAGATACACTGGTTGGTCTAGCAAGAGATGTCTGCCACTTTTCACCAAAACTGCTGCCCTTGTCACTTTATATATCCTCTCTCTAAGATGTTAATACAAAATGAAATACGGTTCAGAACATTTATCACATCTACTAAGACTGTAAATGAAAAGTTCTGTTTGTCCTATGGCCAGATCATGTGATTTAACAAACTGCATGAAAGGGGAAGAGTATCTTTCCAGGTGAAATTGCTTCTTTAACTTGTTTGTGCTTACCGTAGGAACTGAAATATGTACATGTATCCAACATGAAAAAAATTCTGGCTTTACTAAACAAGAATGCAGGATACTATTAAAGGCATTATATATTTTTAATTGTGGAAATGCTTTGCACACATGCAGTAAAATACAAAAAGCATCAGCTGCTAATGTTGGCCTGGTGGTATATATTGCTTTTACCTAGATTGATTCTATTAGGTCAAGACACCGAGATGCACCAGGCTGAAGAATCGGATTTTTCTCTCTGAAGCACAAATTGAGCATTGTAGTCAAGTGTAAACAAATAAATATTTATGCACTATTATTTTTGTGTGTTCCTGCTAACTTTTCTATACCAACTGACGCATTATGTGCATTCTACTGAGGTTGCTCAATCACTTATCATGACACTCTTCTCTTCCCCTTCCCCAACGCAGAGTAGGAGGCCAGATATTCAACTCTCCGGCTGACCTCTCTGCCTTTCCAAGCAGTAAACTCATCTGTCATCAGATTCATCGGTCTGAAAACCATCTGAGCCAGTTTATTGAGGACAGCATTTAGACCTGATCTTTTCCGGCACTGGTATGCTAGAACTTGCTGCCAATTTCCTGCATTGCACACTTCATAGTCATGTGGAAATTTACAGCTTGGCTATAGCTTCCAAGTGTTGCACTATATTAGCTGTCTACAGTAGCAGCTGTTATTGTTCTTGTTCTAGGGGAAGTTAGGTGTAGCTGTACATGTAATGGAGCTTAAATATGAGGAACAGTTCACAATGCTGAGTGAACTGCAGCGAGGCCTTTCAATGTAGTGTCCTCAATATGTACTAAATTAGTCCTTTGTTGCCCATTTTAGGACAACCTGAGCATGTCCTAAATTCTGACAAATGTCCTGAAAATGTACTACAAAAGGCCTAGGATGCCCTTTTGCGGATGTTCTCAAAACGTACTGGGGCCGGACAAGACGACTAGTTGAGACCTATTTGTGGATCATTGAAGGACGTCCTGAGGACAACCAAACATTCCAGGGGAGGCATCCTGAGGACGTTTTCAGGATGCCTCAGCGTTGTCTGCGCCGCTTTGTAGGGCCGGTCAGGTGAAAGCGGGCGGTAGGTAGGTGCCGCTGTCGCCGCCGCTCGGGTCTCCTCCGCCGATTCATGGAAAAGCACAGTGCGGGAGAAGCGGCGGAAAGGATTAGATGCCTTAGTTCACGGCGTCACCGTCGCCAGAAGTCGCCCCAATGCCAACGCTTGTTGTGTCTTCTAGCTCCGAACAACAGCGCCTTTGGTAAAGGTAGCTCGATCGCACCTGCCTGGCTATAGTCTGTTCCCGCTGTCTGGGCCTCCGATCACAACGGCCCGTCCACCGCCAAGAAGACCCCAGCAAACCAAAAACCTCTCAGGGACGTCTAGCTAGACGTCGCTGAGAGGTTTTTGGTTTGCTGGGACGCCACGAAGTTGTTGCAGCTGGTCGGTGCATCACGAATGGGCGTCAGAGTCACAGTCGGCCTCGTAGCAAAGTCAGACCACTTGACCTGCACAGCTGGCCTTAACGGAGCAATAGCGATCAGATCGGAGCTCTGTACCTACCTCCGGCATACCAGTACGCGGCCAGCCCCTGAACGCCGTCAGGTCTTTAATTCTGAGCCATCATCATCATCAGCCTGACTATGCCCACTGCAGGGCAAAGGCCTCTCCCATCTCTCCAATTAACCCTGTCCTTCGCCAGCCGCGGCCACCATATTCCCGCAAATTTCTTAATCTCATCCGCCCACCTAATTTTCTGTCGCCCCCTACTACATTTGCCTTCTCTTGGAATCCACTCCGTTACACCCTTAAGAAATTCTGAGCCACATGGCTGAAAATTATGGGTGATTTAGCCCTGGCTCATAGCACACGCCCGGAAGTCTGCTGAATCAAAACTAGTTCGTCTTTTTCCTTTTCTTTTAGCAAAAGACATACGTCTGATGTTTAAAGAAAGCACTCCTTGTTTAAAGCAATGAGGTATACGCACGCAGAAGGAAAAAAAATGCGAGGTGTATTTGTGTGTTGACACTGCACACATTAAGTATGATGCAGATCAGGAAGTCTTGTTTCATTGGAATTCAGCATTTTAAACTGCTCTACTGCTTATGCAAACACAATAGTCTTACTGCCTCATATTAACCAAACTTGCTAGTTTTTATGCCTGACAGCACTGCCACAGAGAGAAAATACTTGAGAAACAAGCGGCCACATGGCTGGCATCAACTATAGCTTTCAATTCAGTACTAACTGCAGCACAGAAGGCTGCGGATTACTTAAGGCTGCTAAGCAACCCTGTCTCGCTTGTTCATTAGTGTTCTGCTCAGCCAAACTATTCAATTAAGGACCAGCGTGACCATATGGTCACGCTAGTATGTATGAAGAATTTCGATTTATACAGATTCAAAAACCCACGCCAAAAAGCCTCGCTCCCAGCGCGCCGAACACCGCCATGTTGCTTTCCTCCTCTCTGGCTGGTTCCAAAAGGCGGTATCCGTGCGTCCCCTGCGTTCTCTGCGGTTATCCGTGTTTACTGTGTGCGGTTGCTTAGCTGTAGTAGCCCGATTTGGGTGTATGTGCGATTAAAGCTTAAACGAGGTCTTCGGGAAACCACTGCGCAGTCTGCTGTTCAAACAACTACAGGAACCGAAGGCGGCTTGAAGCGGAGCAGTGTGAAGAACACTGAGAGCCACGGCGGCAGTGCGGTTGCGGGCTGGCGCTCCGAAGAGCGCGGCCACACACTTGCATATTCACGCTAAGAGTGGACCACTCTACATTTGCACGCTTCACCAGTTATTAAGCATGAAATGCTTTTAGCTCCCGTTGTCGGCAGTGTGGTGACGTCACGCCGAGACCGAGAGCCAACATCCAGGCACTGAATCCCACTCATCCGGGCACTGAATTCTACTCATCCGGGCACTGAATTCTACTCATCCGGGCTCTGAAACGTGAACATCCGGGCACCGTGCGAGATTTAACGTGTTTCAACGAGACTCTCTAAGCCCTCCTACGGGACCGGCATACAAGCGCCGGTTGCTCTCCAAACGAGTCACAAAAAATAACTGCTGCAAGTGTCTTCTCAGTGCTCATCAAGATATCACTCGAGCTGTGCATTTGATAATGCACGGAATTTTTTACCGTTAGTACGAAGTAATCAAGAAATTCATGCAAAGCCAAAAGCCGCAACAGAATTCTGTGCTCTAATGCGCTCCAGCGGTACCTTTCTCCATGTAGCACTACAGAAAGTACCGTTTTTTAGGACAGTGCGGAGGGAAAATGTAGTGAAAGACGCAGTCGAACGCAGTTTCAGTCTGCTCGTGTCACCGGCGCAACGCACAGCAGACCGCTTGAGCGGTTAGCAGCAACACGTACTGCTGTTAGCTCGGAATGGAGCGGTTTTAAGCATGAAATGCTTTTAGCTCCCGTTGTCGGCATTGTGGTGACGGCACGCCGAGACCGAGAGCCATCATCCGGGCACTGAAATCCACTCATCCGGGCACTGAATTCCACTCATCCGGGCTCTGAAACGAGAACATTCGGGCACCGTACGAGACTTGACGAGATTCAACGAGACTCTCTAAGCCCTCCTACGGGACCGGCATACAAGCGCCGGTTGCTCTCCAAACGAGTCACAAAAAATAACTGCTGCCAGTCTCTTCTCAATGTTTATCAAGATATCAGTCGAGCTGTGCATTTGATAATGCACGGAATTATAATTGCCGATTTCTAATAACGCGTGCAAAAAGCACATACATGCCACAATACACTTCGTTGTCATACGTGATCTGTTAGGGGCTTTGAGAGAAGGCCGCCTAGAGAACGAGGGCGAGAAGGGCTTTCGGCGGAAAACTGTCACTCCCTCCCCAAGGATGGCGCTGCGGTCCCACACTCACGCATGTAAAAGACCGGCCGCTTGGCCTTCAAGCCCGTTCCCCCTCTGGCAGGCAGATGTATACACGCTCGCGGAGTATTCGAACGCGCTGCATATACATTCTTGTCAGGCCTGCGTCTCGTCGTGTCCGCGTACGCTTCTGCATCGTCCTGGATTTCAATGCCGCCACCGTCACAGCTGCTTAAGCCGAGCAATGGAGCCTGTGTTAGGCCCGTAAACATTTCATGCTTACTCTACCCTCGGTTACGGGAGAGGCGCAATTTTTTATTTTTATAATTATAACTATAACATAGAAGCGCTCAGCAAGTTTCTGCTCGCATTAATAAATGTCTCCAATATAGATATCAGAAAGCCGTTAAATGAATTGCGCACACTTGCGTAGAAGCGCACCTCCAATGTCGATTGGCCGCCGCGGTGGCTCAGCGGTTATGGTGCTCGGCTGCTGACCCAAAAGACGCGGGTTCGATCCCGGCCGCGGCGGCTAGAATTTCTTTGGAGGAGAAATTTTAGAGGCCCGTGTACTGTGCGATGTCAGTGCACGTTAAAGAACCCCAGGTGGTCGAAATTTCCGGAGCCCTCCACTACGGCGTCTCTCATAGCCTTAGTCGCTTTGGGACGTTAAACCCCATAAACCAACCAAACCAATGTCGATTATCGGCACAACTTGCAGGGAAACATCCGCGTCGCCGCTCATCCAACACCCAAAATAATCATTTGGGCTCCTGGCCACCAGGGCTTACGAGGTAATGAGGCCGCTGACGCGGCTGCCCGAGCGCTTATTCACCGGGCTCCTCATCCCAGCTCTTCTGGCTCGAAGACTAACCAGCCGCTGCTGCGATTCAGGGAAATTATAACGCATTATAGCGACATCCACCGTCTTTTCCCGGCCCCTGCAAAGGGGCTGAGTAAGACGGAGGAGCGAACTTTAAGGCGCCTGCAGACAGGTACTCTACTCTGTCCTGCAATCTTAAAGCATTACGATCCAAACACGGATGGGCGATGCCCGCACTGTGGGGAGACCTGTGATATCTTCCACGTGGTGTGGGCATGTACTCAAAATCCCCACCTCCCCCCTTCCCCTACCCCTTCCAGAGAGGCATGGGAGACTGCCCTCCTCAACTGCTCCTCGCTTGAGTCCCAAAGGGCTCTGGTGAAACGGGCGAGAGACGGGGCATTGTCATGCGGTGTCCCGGACTATGGACGCCGACCATGTAGCGGGGCCACTCTGTGGCTCCCAAACTCTATTTCAACAATTAAAAGTTTTCACCACCACCACCGCCGAAGCACGGGCCATTTTGTTTACAGTTGCTCACTGCATACAGTGCAACACTTTGCAGGTCAGAATCATGCAAAAATCAACACTCGGATAAGGCTGAACAGCGCGGCGAGTACTCGCTGCCTGTGTTGCAGCGGCGGCCACCCAAGCCAACATGGCGGAGAAATCGGCCAGACGCAAGACGGCGCTGCTGTCTAAAGATGGCCGCGTTTGAAAGCTTATAGTGTTTACTTTATTGGTCGCCAGGTGTCACGAGCTGTCCGTGTTTTGTGTCAGCTGCTCCAAAAGGCGGGAAATAGTGTTCTTGTGAGAGGTGCGTCGCCATGCAACGCTCCCGTGGGTGTGTTTTTTGGACTGTTCCTCTAGGCTATAGGAGGATTAACTTATCTCCGTATAGCTCTTTGAATATGCGACCACCGGTGATCGTTTTAGAGGGATTGATGTTTGTTTTATGAAGGAAAGAGCGCATGTTTTGCTGCGTTATACCATATGGTCACGCTGGGCCTTAGGGCTCCGTAAAAATTTTATTTTTCATATCTGCATTGTTTTCACTCGCACTATGGCAAGGTTGTCCCCGCAATACTCATTTAATGCATTATTGTCTAAATAGGTTGAGGTAGGAAGAAATAGCGAAGCTACTCGAAGAGGAAGATGACGACGTGTCGACAATTTACATAGAACCACCTAGAGGCTAGCAGCTATTCGGATGAGGACTCTGCAAATGAGGATTCCGGCGGGCTGATTGACAATCTGAGTGTGAGGCAGCTGAGAGCCGGAGCCGAAACTGTTTTCACGGACGGACGTCGCATTGGTGGATGTGATTCCGCCGACGACGATGGCAAGGCGCCGGAGCATCGAACACCTCGTCACCTGCGGGTGATGCGGGCGTTTCTGCGAAATTACCTCTGACTTCGAAGTGGAAGAAGGGGGATCTTCAAAAGAGTCCTGCCATATTTCCCGGCGCAAACTTTTCCTCTTACAGGGACTTTTCCACTGTGGAATTGTTCTAACTCTTTATCAATGAAGCCGTAGTGGAGCTGCTCGTTGAGCAAACATGAAAATACGCGCTATTTTTGAATATGCCTGATCCGGAGGTCACCAGAGAAGAAATGAGATGCTTTACCGGAGTACTCATTTTGTCCGGCTATACCCGCTTGCCGGGAAAAAGTGCTACTGGGACAGCGGCACGGACATGCGCAACGCAATGGTCCACAACGCCATGCGAAGAAACCGCTTCATACAGATAATGAGGTTTCTGCACTGTGCGGACAACGTGAGCCTGACCCCCAGCGACAAGTTAACAAAGTTGTGCCCATTGATGACACTGTTGAAAGCGAGGTTTCTGAAGCACTTTCAGCCTGTGCGTCACTTGAGCTATGACGAAAGTATGATTGAGTACTACAGTCGCCATGGCTAGTTCATACGTGGAAAGCCAATTCGCTTCGGATATAAAGTTTGGTGTCTAAATGCCAAGAATGGCTACCTTGTAAGCTTTGAAGTGTATCAAGGCAAGCAGGGGAACCAGGGACATCTGCAAAATATGAAAAATATGAAAAGGACTTTTGGAAAGCTGCGGCACCACTTCTTCAAATGGTGGATGAACTCCTGGCAGAAGCTCACCATCTTCCATTCTTTTTCTATTTTGACAATTTATTCTGAGCATCCCTCTACTTAGGCATCTCAAGGGACAGGGCTACGAAGGTACGGGCACAGTGAGGCAGAACCGTGTTCCGAAAGAGTGCCCTATCGCTAGACCGAATTTCGTGAAGCGCCAACCTCGCGGACACAAAGAGCACGTGTTGAGCGATGATGGAATAATCGTTATACACTGGATGGACAATTCTGTAGTAACCATCGCGAGTACCATACACGGGGTAGAGCCAGTGTCTTCTGCAGAGAGGTACTGTGCTCAGAAGAAAAGAATCAAAGTACCCCGTCCAAATGCTGTTGCTCAACACAACAGCTTTATGGGAGGCACAGACCAGATGGATGCGAATGTATACGTGCCTACAAGATCAGAATCCATGGCAAGAAATGGTGGTGGCCGATCTTCACATGGCTTTGTGATGTGTCAATCAGCAATGCTTGGGCACTTATTTGTAGCACAGCGTCCAACGTCACTCAGCTTGAGTTCCGTAGGCAAATCGCACAAAGTTATCTGATGCGATGGGACAATAAACCGAAAGGACCTGGTCGACGAAGAACTCTGAAGACTGGTGACGTCTTGACTGGTGCACGGTATGACCAAGTGGCCCACTTTGTTGCACCGGTTCTGAATAGCAAGAGGCGAAGATTTGCTGGGGACAATTGCAACAGCGCGGTGCGCACACAATGCTCAAAGTGTGACATTGGCATGTGTATCCCATGCTTTAAACCGTACCACACTAAATAAGTGGCCAAATATTCACTTAGTATGTTTTTTGTCATTTCTCGCCACTTGAAATAAACATCTGTTACTCCGTGCACTTTTCTGTAGCCTAAGGGCCCAGCGTGACCTTATGATCACGGGCTATATTTCCTAAACTAATAACACAATAGCGATAGTTTTTTGCATGGGACTTATTCGTATGGAATTTAGTTAAAATATAACATTTATTTCAAGAAAACTGAAAAAAAAGAAACCGGTTCTTAATCAGTTAAAGCAGCCCAACTATGAATACACTGTTGGGACTGGGAGTCCGAGCCAGGAAACGGTCGAGGCGACGGTGAGTAAAGGACGTTTATGTACACTATGTACAAGGGCTTTTACATGATACAAGGGTCAAGAGCACCACGGGCAGGCACTCAGAAGAAGGGCGGCCCCGGCGGCGAGCGTAGCTCCGG
The DNA here is from genome assembly GCF_055824585.1 of Amblyomma mixtum. Classification (NCBI taxonomy): domain Eukaryota; kingdom Metazoa; phylum Arthropoda; class Arachnida; order Ixodida; family Ixodidae; genus Amblyomma; species Amblyomma mixtum. The sequence goes on along the minus strand of NC_143019.1, from coordinate 106,542,171 downwards.
CGTGATGGCTCTTCTGCTGCCCGTCTGCTGCTCGGGTTCAGCGCGGCTCCGTTTTTATAGCCGCTGGTAACTGTTACGGCAGCCAGCCGTTCAAATCCTCCAATCACTGGCCACCGTTCAAATTAGACCAATGGTCGAGAGCCGGCGAGCGTCTGAGGAGTTCGCACCGACGGAGAGGAGGAGAGGAGGAAGGGTCCGTGTCGGCGCCGCGGCGGCGGGATGAGTCACGCTGCATGTCGCGACTTGTCCGAGAAAGTCTGGGTCTGCTTTGAGCGCCGGCGGGCGCGCAGCGCTGGTTTAGACAGGCCCGCCAGCGAAATGTGGGCGCCGGCACTACAGCACCACCGCTGCCAGACAATGCGCCACGAAGACGAGCTACTTCCGCGTGGCTCGGATGCGGGGCGCGCTCGTACGCCAGGCTCCTCCAAGTTCTCGTCCGGTGTTCAGCCGCAGGTAGCTCCAGGCTCCTTTCCGAGAACAGGTCCCGCTCGTCAGGACAGGATCACTGCTCCGCAGCTTTGTCGCCCAGGTGACTGGATCAGCTTCACTCGGTCCTTCGGAAGAGCTTGCTTCTCAGCATCGGTCTTGGATCGTTCTGCATGTTGCCAAGAACCGACCGACAACAGGCAACACCCGACACGAGCAAGTGCCCTCCGTCACCCGTCAATGCACCAGACTAAAACTCTGCTAGCTATACTTCTGTCCCCTTTTTGTTCCCTCTTCTACAAGAGACACATGTGGGATACAAGAACTCCAATGTAATTAACTCAGACAAAGTGTCAAACACATGAAACACTCGGAATGAAATGAATGCAAAATAAATTCGCTCTCTTGAGATCACTCGGCCAGGAAAACACTCAGCTGAGGCCACAAATGAGGATATCAATTTTTCCCCGATCTGCCAGCGAACTTAACAGCTGTTCGCGAAGAGGCAAAATGTAGGTCACAAGGAGGTGAAGACAGCCTTGCTTAGAACACACGGCTTAGTGCGTCTACGCCAGCGTTTGACTCGGTTGAACGACACCCGCTACCGCGGAAGCTAATGACTCTGCCTCTTTCGCTGTAGCTGCGCTTTTCTCTCTCTCTCTACTACCGTGGAGGCTAATGTCTCTGCCTCTTTCGCGGTAGACGCGCTTTTCTCTCTCTGTACTTGTCTTTCCAGTTTCTAGGGGAAGTACAGTACGAGAGCGATTCGCTTTCACTCACTTGCGACTTGTCCCTTTCTTTGCGCTTCGCGCGCCAGTCGCGACGTCCCATTGCGAGTGCGCAACGCTTCCAATGGGACCGTGCTTTCTTTCTCTTTGGTCGTGGTGGCAGGTGAGACCCTCGAGTCGTCAATTTCTCGCGCACCTTTTTGCCTCTCCGCTGAATGTGAGGTTTGTATCTACACGGCCTTTTGATTTTACGCCTACTAAGTGGCGTCATCTTGAATCGCCGCTTTCCATCGCGGTACCTATGCTTGGCCGAGCGCTTAGACGGTTTCTTCTTGCCAATTTTCTTGCCCCTGTCACTGCGGCCTCGTACTATCTTTCGCTCTTTGAGCCGTACACGCGCTTTATTTGCGCGCGCGTGCCGCTTTCTGTGGGAGCGCGGTTTCTCCCGTGACTGCAGTGGAAAGCGAGAGCCGTCCTTAGAGCACGCGCCTTTGCGCGTCTCGCTATCTCTGTGCTGGCGGCAAGATTCACACTTGTCCCGCTCCTTAATTCTGAGCTTCTTGGCAGCGCTCTCTTGTATCGCGGTTTCCTGCCTTGATACTGTTTACCACGCGAATTCCTGAACGATTTCTTTTTGCAGTTTATCCTGCTGCCCAGATCCATGAGCCTCAGCACACTTATGCGCTTCGCTTTGCGCGATAGTGATGCCTCGCACATTTCTTTAGCTCTGGTTCTGACGCTAGTTTCAGGGCTGACAACGTGACTGACTTTACTGAAGTCATTTTGCCGGCGACGCTGGCGTTTCCGATGGTGGAAACCCGTTTTCGCGCGTTTGCCCTTTCTCTCTTTTCGGCGGCGCCTGTCTTTCTTATGCCTGCCTTTCATCTTTCGGCGGCTTTTTATCGTGAGCTTTCCTTTCACTTTCGCCTGTGAAAGCACATTCTGCTTCCGTCACCTAAGTTTCTGCTCTCTGACAACGTCGCTTTGATTGTCAGCTGATTCATATGTGCTACCTAGATCAGGCCTGTCTTTGGCGCCTTTACTAGCCTCCTCCAGACTGCGTTCTTCCTTGTCAGCGTCACTGAGTGCGCATTCGTCCTCATCTTTCTCGGAAGGAACGACGTCTACAGCTCCCATGTCGTCTGGGAGGTTCTGTACTCCACTGTCGTCCAGCACCTTGGCTTCTACAGGCGCGGACGAACTAGTGTTTTCTCCTGACATTAGTGTTGACACGCCGCTCGCGTCGTGCTCCTGACGCGTTTCAGCCGATTGCGGATGAGGGTCGGCTCTGCACTCAGTCGCGGTGTTCCCGCTACTGCAGCTGCTTTCTGGAAAGTCGCAAAG